>NC_056746.1:612836077-612846077 GCF_019279795.1 Protopterus annectens | reverse complement strand
ATATGTTTTCACAGACCAGATTGTTATGTTTTCAATTGAATTGTACAGGCTATAGGTCACATTAAAGGTGGGAATTGTTTTGAAATGAGTTATTGTGGTGTCATGTTCCAATTGCACAAATAACAGGCATTGTAACAGGGGTGTGTACCCTTTATATCCACTGTAGCTATATGGACTCGGCAGTACCTGACCCATATAAACAGCCTCCACCAAGGTAGAGTAATCCCCTGTGGTGGACAGCAGCAATACACAAACCACATAATAGGTTGTTATATTGGCTGTACAGGGACACATAGGTGCAGGCAACAACTTGGAAGCAAGTCCAGCTCTATCTGAGCAAGCATGTAAGTTCACAGGTGACTTCCTGTAAGGCTGACTATGACTAAAAATCAGACATATCCACACCACCAAGGACAATTGCAACAGTATCCCCACATATGTTGTCAGTCTCATAACAACACAATTCACCCTGTACTGGGGGTAAAGAACACCTCATACACACTGCCATGGATATAGGTAACCTGCATTAGACAGATTAGGTGGGAACATTGTCACCCTGTCCACCCCAGTTGTACAGGAGGATATGCATATCAACCACACTCCTCCCCTCAGCAATGGTGAGCATGTACATATTGCCTACTGATGGCAACAACAGCATATCTCCATGGGGCATAATAACATCACTGTCTGCCTCCTACACGAACTCAGACATGTGCTCACAGCTCCATCACACACAACAGTCAAACACAGACCTGAAACCATCCACACACCATCCACATGGAAGATGGTCACTGTCAACCGTCTACAGAGAAATGAATGGAGAATAGAGGATTATGCAATCAAGTGTCCAACATTGAGGGGAATAAGATAGCGCAGGGTCAGGAGTGTAATGCAAGCTGCTATAGCCATGATAGCTTGGAGGGTTATGGTGCAGTGTGGATTGTTTGCAAGTAATATCCACTGTTGATGTGCAATTTGACAACCATATGAGGTCCTTTGACCTTTTTCCTATTTATGTCTTCCAGATAACATACAGACAGCTTGCCTACCAGCATTCTCTGTTGGAGAAACTGACATCATCAACCAATATCTGATTGAACATTATGCCCTGTTATATGGACGGAGAACAGAAGATGTGTGGGAGAGGACCACCCTGTGGAACAGTCTGGTCTACAGGGTAAATGATACCTGCCTGCACAGCAGAACTTATGAGCAGGTGCAGCATTGGGTCACTGACCTCATCTACCATGCCCATGAATGTGCTGCTGCTGTAGCGAGGGACTGGATAGCCATAGATGGGGTCCAGCTATCCAGCCCCCACTGACACCCACCGAGGAGCTCCTTGCCAACCTTGGGGCACCTGTCCAATGCACAAGCCATGAAGCTGAGGAAAGCATTGTGGAAATGTGTTGCACACACACACACACACACACACACACACACACACACACACACACACACACACACACACACACACACACACACACACACACACGATGAGGAGCATGCAGGTAAGGGCCCAGGGGGATTAGTACACTAATGTATCAGACATACATGTATCTGTATTGTGTCTACATCCATGTGTCAGGTCCGATTGCAGTTGTGGATGGGGTTTTCTAATGCATAGAGGTGCACATCCATGGTGAGGACAGAACATTGTGTATTATTGGGGTTAGTACTGTAAATGTGCAGACATGCTGCATCCATCCTGTACCAAGGCCACATGTGAGTCTGCTGACAATAACTCCCTCTCACAACTACCTAGGAGCCTCTGGTCTGCATATGGGACAGCAGCCTGAAGCTATTGAGTATGACATTGTTCTGGTGTTGCCTGGCAATACCTCAGGCATGTGAAAGGCATGCAATTTAGCATGCACACAACCATCAGTAATAGCTATATTGCTTTATGTAATAGCTATGTTGCATTTTGCGCATGTTCACTTGAGCTGGGGTTAACTGCACTGTATCACAGTGGTCTCCACTGGTGCCTATCTGACGTGAATTCAACATTCCTGTAGCATACCTCACAACTTGTCAGTGCCAAGATGTCTGGTCAGAGGTCAGCAAAATGGGTTGGACAAACAGCCTAAGGTAGGAACATATCTGCCGCCATTAGTGGTATACAGTGGATATAAATTGTGTACACAACCCTGTTAAGATGCAAGGTGCTCCTGTTACATACTAATTATGACCACAATATGTCAATCCACACCTCTTCCAGCTTTTAATGTGACCCATGACATGAACAGTTCACTTGTAAAACCAAGCATCTTGATTCATGTATTTCATCTACAAGGCTGACCACCTGAGAGGGTGGTAGACATTGTATCAGCATGATGTTTCAGTCAGGTATGATACCTCATGCTGCCATATGTGTCAGTACACTCACTCTGGCCTATTTGGCTACAATATCACATACATGTGGATTGTTAAGGCACACAGACCACTTCCGACCATGCATAGCTGGCAAACAAATGATTATTCCAGACACATCTGTACAGAGGACTGTACAATGGTTTAACCTACTAAATGTGAGACAGATGCTGTTACCGCACTATATAAAGTAATGGCAGTGGGAGGTGGTCATCAGCTGTGTATGGTACACACATCAAAATGGTATAAGCCACACGCACGCACATACACACACACACACACACACACACACACACACACACACACACACACACACACACACACACACACACACACACACACACACACACACACACACACTCACACACACACACAGTTGCCAGCATTGGAATTAGAATTCATGCTTATCTAGGTATTTCTACTGGGTCTATGTTAAATCATCGAATGCTTAAAAAATCAAACAATGATTTATCGAACCCATGTAAGTGAAAGCTTACATTCTCAAATGCATACAACAGCGATTTTTTCCCACGGGGAAAAAAATCGCTGTTCCACAAAACACACAAAAAATTTGTAAAACATTACATAAAGTGGGGGGCTTCACCCCCCCTACTTAAATATACCAACTCTGAGATTACACTACAGTCGCAAAAATGGCAAAGTAATGGAAGCGGCCAAGCGATTTCTTTCCTAGGGAAAGAATTCACTTATATGCCATTTTGCTATTTTGCCTTTTCGTGCTTTCAGGTTCGATCAATATGCATTCTTTTGAATGCATCTTCGATCATTTAATAGAAACCCATTTCTACTATAGTGCTACACAGTTATCAGATGCGCCACAGAGCTTATACATTTCCACCTCTTCCAAAGGTACTTCTAAGGTGGATGACATCAACAGGACTACTAAACTGGAGTGAGGGGAAGTATAAAGGGTAGTACAAAGGTCAACAATGGTGTAACCCACACACTACATGATGCTGACAAAAACACATCCAAACAGTTGCCAGTAGGATGATTAGAACCTCCTGCCTATCTAGTTATTGTTACTATACTGCTACACAGGTATCAGACACGCCACAGAGCTTATACATTTCCACCTAGTCCAAAGGCACGTCTAAGGGGGATGACATCAACAGGACTACTAAATTGGGGTGAGGGGAAGTGTGAAGTGTAGTACACAAGTCAAAAATGGTATAAGTCAGACAGTATATGATACACACACACACACACACACACACACACACACACACACACACACACACACACACACACACACACACACACACACACACACACACACACACACACACACACACACACACACACACACACATGCCAGTATTGGGATTAGAACTCCTGCCTATCTAGTTATGTCTACTATAGCATTACACAGTTACCGCATGCACTACAGAGCTTAATGAACTTTTACATCGCCAAAGCTGCTGATAACTGCACAGCTAAGGTAAAGTATTACAGATGGCAGAAAGTCTGCCTTCTGTTCCACCCTTACATTGTGCTAGTTCTTTCTGTCTTGCACTTCAAATAGCATCATGACTTGGCACTTCACGGAGTTATTGTATCAAGAAGTGTGGCACACCTGGGAGTCAGCAGCAGTACTCATTCATCACAGAAGTAGCCCCAGTACTTACTAGTTATGCCCACCCCTCCTGGCATGTTTGAAGGGCAGTTTTCTGTGCTTTCACCCATTAACCTGGTGCACTTGTCCATTCTGAGGCACTGTTGCAACTGCCTCATGTACACAGTCAGCCCTCCCCTCTAAACTCCAAACACTCAGACCTGTGAGAGTTACCATATATTACCCAATGTGGACATATGCACTCTCCAGCAAATTCTGGACTAGCAGGTCAAGAGGATAAGATCAACATCTGTACCACACCATGTGGAACACATAGCTCACCATGACACCCACTTTGACAGCCATGATATACAGTAAAAAGCCACACACCCACCTTCACAGAGGCACTCAATGGACATTTACCCAAACAGCAGAGACTAGCAAGACAGACACCCACTCAGACACCATGACACGGAACATGCCAAGGGATACATATAACCTACACAGTGTGCCCCTCAACCTAAACTCCTAAGGCTAACCACCTTGCACAGTACAAGTGATCATGAGTAACTCAATACTGAGGCACACACGTATTCCACTCACTAAGTTGAATATGGAGCAGGTAACAGCCAAATATCTATCACATGCCAGAATCCAACGCATGACACAGCCAGCCATGGCACTCCACAACAACTACGAGTATCACTCTGTATCCATGTGGGTGTGAATGACATGGGACATACCTCCCTGGACTACATGACAAGAGACATGGTTGAACTCTCTGATTATGTGGTCCAGGCAGATGTGACAATAGCCCTGAGCAGTGTATCGCCATTACCCAGAATGATGCTGTGATACTTATCAACAGATGATTGACTGCAACATTGGCTTATGTGTTTTGTGTCATTCCCAGGGGATCCAGTACCCCTCTGCTTTGGATGACATGATTGACAGAATCCAATGACTTGCCACAGATGTCGTACATCTGTCAGCGCTGGGTTTCCAGGTACTGGCTAAGTGTCTTGCCACCCCTATCATACCTTATTAGTCAGTGTTCCTAATGTAATTACCACCATAACAGCTAGACATGTATGCAATCTGAGGGTCATGCTGCTCAACAGTAGATATCTAACTGTCAGGATGCAGTCACTCAAAGCACTTGGAGTGGAGGACACATGTCTGCTGTAATGGAGAGGTGGTTCACAGCAGCAGACAACAGCCCTGTAGTACCAGGCTATGACACATTCTACAGCTGTCAGCCTCCAAACATGGACCACACCACACCTCCACAGGTGTTGTATCCATATTCATCATGGTTAGGAACACCTCCAGACTAGTATCACAGCATAATGTAATGGAGATACCTTTGGTACAACTGCCTTGGGGTAATAGTGCAATCCAGACCATAGCCTGCTATGGGTCCACATCTATGTCCCTAGACTGTCAATGCACATTCCTCAACACCCTGCCATCTATGATGGTTCAATGCAACACTGACATAGTATGAGACTTCAACTACCCCTCCATCACCAGGGGAAAGTAGCCAAGCACCAGTACAGTGGCCCAACACTTCTGGGATTCATAATTTCCAGTGCAATGGACCAACTCATACTGACCCCTGGTATCGGATGCAACAACCTTGACCTGTGTTGACTACTTAAATATGGGACTGTTGCTCATCCACAGTTGTCAATCCCTGCATGGTGAGATCCACACAGGCTATAATCAACATGGAACTCAACATGTCAGCCACACCCCACACAAAAGTAACCACTTTGTGAAACCTCTCCAAAGCTGACTTTGCAGCCATGAAAACAGGGATGAATGACTTCACTGCACCCATGACAATGGGAAATAGCTGCATGACTGTGGAATCATACATATATGCACTGTACAAACAGGTACATGAATGCATGGTACTAGCCAGAGCCAACAGAACCCAGACACCATCCTAAAAACACTGGAAGACAATGTGATGGTCCCCTACCATTACTAAAGTGTACATCAGAAGGAGGACACTGTTGCAGAGAAAGGAACTCCCTTTTTAGCCTCAAACACAACTTTGGATGCCTCATGGAATCCCCTACAGGTATCTGTGATGGCAGACATGCAGCAGACACTGACGACAATCACAACAGCCTTTGATAATTACATCAACAACCTCCACAGCATTAAACACAAGTGCTGTGAGTTACTGCACAATGCTAATAGCTAATACCTATCCTGAGAGAACAGATATTGGCCACAATCTTGGCAACACATTCAGTGCTAGCTTTACGCCCCCCCCACAAGTGAAGTGCTGAGTGAATGTGTTCTCACATGCTGTATCCTATTTCTGTTCTAGGCATCTGTGTGTCACCAGGATGTGGCTCTGCAGCAAGACCAAGGGGTATGGCAGTGTGGTAACACATCCACCATGTCTTAGGCAGGGTAAAGCTGCATCTGCATGGAATTCCCCAGTCCCCCCAGAGGGGTTATAGCAGTGTGCAATGTTTGTTCGAGTTTCTATGTAGGAAAAACTAACAGGGAATTGAGGTTCAGAATACGAGAACATTTATTATAAATTAGGAACCAGAATGTGACAAATGCATTGGCTAAGCATGTGCAAAGTAAGAGGCTAGAGCATACATTTAGCTTCCAAGTGATAGTCTCAATAAGAGAAAATGATTGGAGGGGGGCATAATAAACAGAACTGAGACTTCTGAGACACATTGGATTATTGGATTGAGAGCGGACAGGGTCAGGGGCTAAACAACAGAATCCCCCTTAAGCATGTCTTGCAGAATAGGCCTTTGATTTGATCATACAAACATCATTTAGAACAGTTATATAATAAATAATACCTAAGCACCCTTCTGGTTAGGCGCAGAAAGAGAGAAATGTTTGTATGTATTTGTTTTATATTTTTATTTTTGTATGAATGCACTGGTCTAAAAGTATGCATACATGAGTTTTATAAGTGTTTTTTATGAATTTTTGTGTCTTTACTTTCATACATATATGGTTATTTGTTATATATGCATTTCTTATACATGTTTTTATAGTAGTTTGGTTAGGTGCAGAAAGAGAGAAATGTTTGTATGTATTTGTTTTTTATCTTTGTATGAATGCACTGGTCTAAAAGTATGCATACATGAGTTTTATAAGTGTTTTTTATGAGTTTTTATTGTGTCTTTACACTCATACACATTTGTTATACATGTATTTCTTATATATGTTTTTATAGTAGTTTGAGCTTGTGCACCCTATGCATAGCTTTGATAAAAGGTTTTCATGGGTTATTAACAAGTTAATTCATTTAATTGAATCAATTGAATCAATTAAGTTAATGGGCTGATTCAAATTTTTGTATAAAGTATAGAGTACTGTGATGCACGGTTATAAAAGGTCTGATGAAGTGGTGTGAGCAGCACCATGAAAGCTCTTACCTACAATAAAGAATTTTTTATCTTTTGACATAGAACTCTGTACTTCTTGGCAAACAGTAGTGACTTCTTTGGCTGAGGTTTGGATCACTAGCTGTTTTTCTGTGGTTTACAAATAATTTTGGAAGTTACTGGCAATTCATTTACACTAACTGTGACCTAAAGGAACTGTTCATTTTATATTTTGTTGGTCTGGTTAGTGACAGATGGCTGAAGGAAACCTAAGGTGTTACAGTACTACTAGCACAAGTAATGTTATAGAGTTAGAATATGTTCCAGGAATTCATGGAGAACAAACCAGCAAAGCACAAAAGGATTTTATGGGATTCATGAAGTGCACAATTAATCCCTTATTGGCTACAGAACAACATTCAGAAGATTTACAAGTAAGGCATAAAGACACATACTGTTTCTCTTTAATGAGAGAAGTTCATAAGTTATAGGATGAACTTTATAAAATAAAGAGGTTGCAGGCTGAAAGATTCAATCTGGAAGCTTGCCTGAAATACAAAGTTATACCTAGTGGCCTTAGAATATTAAAAATGCCAATACAGGGAGCTACGATGACAGAAATGCTTTTGAAATGGCAACAACTCAATTTGGAATTAAGCTTCAATTACATGAGGCTTATTATTGAATATACAGGAAGAGATGAAGAAACCAGCAGAGAGAAAATTCTAACTCAGCAATAACAATTATATAATGATTATCCATCTGCCCTGGTTGATGAGAAATTAACCAACATAATGGATTCGGTCTCTTTATATGAAAAAAGACTGTATAGGCAGAAATTTGGCAAATTAGAATGAGACAGAAGGGATTTTAAGGCAGGTTATGTGTTTGTATGGCCACAAACGCATATCGAACCTGCAAACAACAGAGGAACCATCTTAAATAATATAGAAGATGGCCATTCAGTGACATCACGTATAAACAATGTACAGGGTGTCTTGGGGGCAAGGCCGAAGGTAAATTCAGCTGGTTTATCTAAACAGCAGACAGTTTCTTATACGCAAAGTGAAAACAGTACAAGTGAGAAGTTAAACAGAGAGGAAACAATGGAAATGACCAAAAATAACTTAAAAACGCCATCAATACTACCGTCTACCTCAACAAAGGATTTATTGAAGGGAAAACTTCCCCAGGAAGAACATTTTTTCATCTATTTCCAATGAAGTTAACGCCAGCTCAGCAAGGATCTCAGAGGGGCAGATCATGGAGCAGAAGAGGATTCAAAAGAAAAGGGCAACAGGCAATATCGAACTACAGGACATCAAAGAAGGGATGGTACAGCGACAGAATGAAAGACCCCTAGTCTGGAATATTTCTAGTAGAACACTGACTCAGGATGAAATGAAGATGCTGAACAGAGGCCTTTCATTCATACCTGCACAAACTACTGAGGTAACTGACAGTATAATAGACTTCAAAATTTTTAGCAGGAATGTGTTGCTAAGACTTTTGTTTGGGAACAATAGTGACCAGGAAATGACTGTCTTTAAAAAACCTAGTACATTCATCCCTCCTAGTCACCCCATTGTAGATGCATTTAGTAGCTTATGTGAAAAATAAATATTTGAATTATTAGACAATGAGACACGCACAGCCTTTTTTAATAACATGTCTAGAGGGGAATATAAAGCCTTAAATGACTTGAAGAATGACAAATGTATTGTAATAAAACCAGCTGATAAAGGGGGACCCATAGTAATTATGGACAAAAGATACTATGACACTAAAGAAATGTTGAATGATGAAATCATTACTGTTAAACAGAAGGAAAGTCTTTTAATGAAACTGGAAAATGTGTTAGATGAGTGTTTACTAGACAGTTGGATAAATGAAGACTTGTATAATTACGTTAAAGTGAATAGCCCCTTTACCCCTATTATTCAAGAGGTTCCCAAAATACACAAGGACCTAGTGAAACCCCCCCTAAGACCCATAGTCTCAGGTAAGAATTGGGCAACAGAACCGATATCCATATATTTGGAGAAAACATTAAGACCATTAGTAGACAAGAAGGTTTTCATGGGTTATTAACAAGTTAATTCATTTAATTCAATTAATTGAATCAATTAAGTTAATGGGCTGATTCAAATTTTTGTATAAAGTATAGAGTACTATAATGCATGGTTGTAAAAGGTCTGATGAAGTGGTGTGAGCAGCACCATGAAAGCTCTTACCTACAGTAAAGAGTTTTTCATCTTTTGACATAGAACTCTGTACTTCTTGGCAAACAGTAGTGACTTATTTGGGTGAGGTTTGGATCGCTCACTGTTTTTCTGTGGTTTACAAATAATTTTGGAAGTTACTGGCAATTCACTAACTGTGACCTAAAGGAACTGTTCATAGGTATATGTTGATTTACAACATCTGTTGTAGAGTGGAGAATGGTACGTGTTGTGGTTTGGACACACCTCCGATTGCTAATAACCACAGTCACAGGAGATATTCATCAACCAAACTCACTGAGATTGCTATTCACTCACACACACACACACACACACACACACACACACACACACACACACACACACACACACACACACACACACACACACACACACATACACATACACACACACACACACACACACACACACACATTTGCCAGTACTGAGAT
>NC_056746.1:612756077-612831077 GCF_019279795.1 Protopterus annectens | reverse complement strand
TCTACATGGGATTGTGGGGGGGTGCACATCTGAAGACTTTAAACATTTGCAATGACTGTACTGGTATTTTGGTTACTTTGTTGGCTTCCATTTAATATTGTATTGTGATCTATCATGCAGAAAGGAGGCATATCAGTAGAGTACACGTTACATTTTAATGGCATTAATTTCAGTTTCAGACTTCTTACCCTTCAGAACTAACATCCAGTGGATCCAGTACTGGGCTAGTATTGAAGATGGTGCTGGAGGGCTGACTATGTCAGATGCACATAGTACACTCCCTATACATGGTAGATTACAAGTAGTGTCATGTTTCGCATCCTGTTTACATTATGTGCAAGTTGGAAAGAGGTATCAGTCCCTGGGTCCCTACAGTGTCAGTGTGTTTGCTATGCATTGCTTCTTTGCCAAGGCCTGGGAATACTGGGTACACCTCCTTCTGCCTACAGGGGAAGGCTCAGGAAGTTCCTCCCCCAAGTCCCTCTGTGCCTGTGCTGGCCTTGGCAATGGTGGGGGCTGTGTGGCCCTGCCCCATGCTGTTCCTGCTGCAGCTGTTTCCGCAGGATCATATTGTGTAGCATGGCACATACTATGAACATTTGTGTACATGTAGCTGGAGAGTACTGCAAGGCTTCACCAGATATATCAAGGCAACGAAACCATGACTTGAGCATCCCAAACACACGCCCTACAATGATCCTGGTTTGTGCATGTGCCTCATTATGGTGTTCTTGTTTGGGTGTGTGTGCATTTCTGATGGGTGTCATCAGCCAAAGCTACAGTGCATAGCCAGCATCCCTCACTAGATGGCCATGTGGGATCTCCCCCCTGGCAAACCCCTGATAGAGCTGTGAGCAATGCCAGATGTGGGAGTCATGATAGCTTCCAGGGCTGCCACCACACACATTCATGATAATGCCCTGGGCATCACACAGGACCTGGAAGTTGATGGAGGGGAAGCCCTTGCAGTTTATGTAAACGTTAATCTGCTTGCCAGGTGGTGCTTTGATGTGGATGTGTGTGCAGTCTATAGCACCAACTATCTCAGGGTATTCTGCTATACGGTGGAAGAGACGCATACTTCTGGTCAACGTCAATGCCTCACGGGTGTTGGGGAAATATATGTCATGGCATCCAGAAACTGGTGGAGTACCCTGGATGCTGATGCCTGTGAGACCCCCATGATATCCCCAGTTGGTCTTTGAAAGGTACCTGTGGCTAGTATTCTTAAGCCTACACATACCTTGGTATCTACTAGGATGGGTTCCCCTCTGTTGGTTGTGTGTGTCAGCTGGGGACGGCACAGCTGGACGATTTGCTGTAGAATGTCCCTGTCCACCCTATAGCACTCTTATCCCCAGCTCATGTAGGCTCTGGTAGGTTACCCAGGGTCTGTACACTCTTCTCCTCCTCCTCACTGTGGGTCAGTTGTCAGTATTCTCCTCCTCACCACCCTCAAATATTGATGGAGTAAAGCAGCAGCAGCCTCTAACATTTTTATTTAGTTTTGCCAGTTAAAAATCCCCCATCTGTGTACACCAGTGGTGTAGAGTTTGTGGAAAAAAAAGTCTGAAAGGTGTTTGCATAGTTTATAGCAGTGTGCCAGGCTGCTGCATGTGTAATTGGTTGATTCTGATACATTCCACCTGCCAGCTATGCTAATTCTCCTTGATTGCCTTCCTACTGCTGTTTCCCCTTCCCAGGTCCTCCCTATTTAAGCCTCTAGGCACACCGTACATACCCAGTGCTGAAATGTAAACAGTGCTGACATTTCCTCTTTTTTTTTTTTTTTTTCTTGTTTATGTTTAAAACCCGATGCCCAGCACAGAAACCCATTTAGGCTATGTGCACACTGCTTAGGCACATCTGACACACCCCCTTCCTTGGCTGTGCTTAGCTAAGGGCAAACACTGGCCACAGAGCTCCAGTGAGCTTACAGCAAGCATGACACACCCCCTTATGAAGTCATTCATCTCTTAGACTTGCACTATTGCATTGCTGCACCTACATGGTTAGGTACAGGCTGACACTTTGAAGAAATATGTGATTCAGTATAACTCCTCTCATTTGCATATCCCATTGTGTAGGTTGTTAGATACTGTAATAAAACGGACCCGTTCCCCTTGACAACCAGTGCTCCCTGGTATTATTTACATTCTGCATGCCATTGGCAAAATGCAGATTTAACTTAAAATTGATTTTTCCCTTTTTTTTTTTTTTTTTATTTTCGGCATGATACTGTTAGCATGCCACTGCCCTATGCTTAAACGGCTGAAATCGGCCAAAAAAAAAAAAGTTTAATTTTCATAATTATTAATCAGTTTTTAATGCCAATGGCCTTATATTTGGCCATTGGCATGTCTAATGTACATAATACATGCTTTTTCATGAGCTGGCATGCCTCCGTTTTGTCAGTTGCAGAAATATACTTAGTTATTTTCTGAATTTGGAGGTAAAAAGAATGTCAGATAGAGTGATGTTTATGAAGCTGGAAAGTGATGGTGTAATGATGAATGTTGTTAGTGCATATGCTCCACAAGTTGGGTGTGCAATGGATGAGAAAGAAAAATTTTGGAGTGAATTGGATGAAGTGGTGATGACTGTACCCAAGGGTGAGAGAGTGGTGATTGGAGCAGATTTCATTGGGCATGTTGGTGAAGGGAACAGAGGGGATGAGGAAGTGATGGGTAGGTATGGTGTTAAACAAAGGAATGCTGAAGGTCAGATGGTAGTGGATTTTGCGAAAAGGATGGACATGGCTGTGGTGAATACATATTTTAACAAGAGGGAGGAGCATAGGGTGACATACAAGAGTGGAGGAAGATGCACACAAGTGTATTATATCTTATGTAGGAGGGCCAGTTTGAAGGAGATTGGAGACTGTAAAGTGGTGACCGGAGAAAGTGTAGTTAGACAGCATAGGATGGAGGTTTGTAGGATGATGTTGGTGATCAAGAAGAGGAGGAGTATGAGGCAGCACCAAGGATCAAATGGTGGAAATTGAAAAAGGGTAATTGTGAGGTGGAGTTCAGGGATGAGTTAATGCAGGCACTGGGTGGCAGTGAAGAGTTACCAAATAGCTGGGTAACTACAGCAGAGCTAGTAAGGGAGATGGCTAGAAAGGTGCTTGGTATCACATCTGGACAGAGGAAGGATGACAAGGAGACACGGTGGTGGAATGAGGAAGTACAGGAGAGTATACAGAGAAAGAGGTTGGCAAAGAAGAAGTGGGATTGTGAGAGAGATGAAGAAAGTAGACAGAAGTATAAGGAGATGAGGTGCATGGCAAAGAGAGAGGTGGTGAAGGCTAAGGATAAGGCATATGAAGAGTTGTATGAAAGGTTGGACACTAAGGAGGGAGAAAAGGACCTGTACCGATTGGCTAGACAGAGGGACCAAGCTAGGAAAGATGTGCAGCAGGTAAAGGTGATAAAGGATAATGAGGGAAACATACTCACAAGTGAGGAGAGTGTGTTGAGGAGATGGAAAGAGTATTTTGAGGGATTGATGAATGAAGAGAATGAGAGGGAGAGAAGGTTGGATGATGTAGAGATAGTAAATCATGAAGTACAATGGATTAGCAAGGAGGAAGTAAGGATAGCTATGAAGAGAATGAGGAATGGAAAGGCTGTTGGCCCAGATGACATACCTTTGGAAGCATGGAGGTGTTTAGGTGAAATGGCAGTGGAGTTTTTAACCAGATTGTTTAATGAAATCTTGGAAAGTGATGGGATGCCTGAGGAATGGAGAAAAAGTGTTTTGGTACCGATTTTTAAGAATAAGGGTGATGTGCAGAGCTGTAGTAACTACAGAGGGATTAAATTGATCAAGTCACAGCATGAAGTTATGGGAAAGAGTAGTGGAAGCAAGGTTAAGAAGGAACGTGATGATTAGTGATCAGCAGTATGGTTTCATGCCGGGAAAGAGCAATACAGATGCGATCTTTGCTCTGAGAGTGTTGATGGAGAAGTACAGAGAATGTCAGAAGGAGTTGCATTGTGTTTTTGTAGACTTAGAGAAAGCATATGACAGGGTGCCTAGAGAGGAGTTGTGGTATTGTATGAGGAAGTCAGAAGTGTCAGAAAAGTATGTAAGAGTGGTACAGGATATGTACGAGGGTAGTGTGACAGCGGTGAGGTCTGCGGTGGGAGTGATGGATGCGTTTAAGGTGGAGGTGGGGTTACATCAAGGATCAGCTCTGAGCCCTTTCTTATTTGCAATGGTGATGGACAGGTTGACAGACGAGATCAGACAGGAGTCCCCGTGGACTATGATGTTTGCAGATGACATTGTGATCTGTAGTGAGAGTAGGGAACAGGTGGATAAGACCCTGGAGTGATGGAGATATGCTCTAGAGAGAAGAGGAATGAAGGTCAGCAGGACTAAGACAGAATATATGTGTGTGAATGAGAGGGAGGATAGAGGAATGGTGAGGATGCAAGGAGTAGAGGTGGCAAAGGTGGATGAGTTTAAATACTTGGGGTCAATAGTTCAGAGTAACGGTGAGTGTGGAAGAGAGGTGAAGAAGAGAGTACAGGCAGGATGGAGTGGATGGAGAAGAGTGTCAGGAGTGATATGTGACAGACGAGTACCTGTAAGAGTGAAAGGGAAGGTCTACAAGAGGGTAGTGAGACCAGCTATGTTATATGGGTTGGAGACAGTGGCATTGACAAAAAGGCAGGAGTTTGAGCTGGATGTGGCAGAGTTAAAGATGTTAAGATTTGCACTGGGTATTACGAGGGTGGACAGGATTAGAAATAAGTATATTAGAGGGTCAGCCCAGGTTGGAAGGTTTGGAGACAAAGCCAGAGAGGCACAATTACATTGGTTTGGGCATGTGCTGAGGAGGGATGCGGAGTATATTGAGAAAAAGATGCTAAGGATGAAGCTACCAGGTAACAGGAAAAGAGGAAGGCCTAAGATAAGGTTTATGGATGTGGTGAGAGAGGACATGCAGGTGGTTGGTGTGACAGAGCAAGATGCAGAGGACAGGAAGAAATGGAAACAGGTGATCTGCTGTGGCGACCCCTAACAGGAATAGCCGAAAGAAGATGATGATGATTTTATGAATACATTTCTGCACTGACTTCTAGCACAGAGACCTGGCAGCTTGGTGAATCACTAAATCACCTCATTTGCATGGTTTTCACCAGCAAATTAGGTGATTTGCATGCTGCATGGTTTTCTGTGCTAGAACAGTGTAGGCCTGCTCGTGCACGTGAAAACAGCACTATCCTGAATCGCTCAGTGACCATTTTCCGTGCAGGAGCTCTTACACTGTTCTTGCACAGAAAATTGCCCTTCCTGGATCCTGGGGGTTATCTTAATTAAAAACAAATAAAAATATTTTGAAGGAAAAAAAACTCCAAGGAGATTAATAATGAACCCTAATGTCAAGTGAGGAACCATGATCCAACCATGCGGATCTTAAAAGACGCCATCTTTAATGTGTTATAAAAACAAAAAGCAAGTTTTAGATATGGGGTCCCTGCATAAAAACATCTGTTACAAGTGTAATCAGTGAAAAGAATCAAGGCAGCAAGTGCTATAATTAGTGTGCTATAAAAATGAAAAAGTAGAACCCAAGATAAGCAAGTTAAAGAGAACGGGTCCTGTGCATATAAAAAATGGCTGATATGACTGCAAACATCTGATAAGAAAACCAAAGTGCCCAAAATGGAATTTTCCATTAAACAATACGCACCAAATGTAAAGCAACCATAATGTTAGACTTGACCACTTCATCTTGGGATCCGATTATCTTACAACAAATCAAGTCAGGTAAAAAAATAACAAAAAGCATTGTCCCAGGTGGTTCAGCTGTAGTAGGGAATTAATTGTTCCAAAATAATAAGCATTGTCCAAGGTAGTACAATACATGTAGGGAAACTAATTGCCATAATATGTAGAAGCATAGAACTTTTAGATAAACAGGAATCAGAGTCAAAAACTGAGAATCAGTCAAAGAAAACTGGTCTAACCTGCCTGAAAATCCGATTGACCAGTGTTGTTGTTGTATCTTTCAGCTTTTCCCGGTTAGGGGACGCCACAGCGGAACTCCCGTCCGCTAATGATTGGCAGTAGATTTTTATGTACCATGTTGCCAGCCCTGATGCACAACTTCAACGAAGGTACGCCCATTCACGCATGTCTACACACAGAAGACGCTTTAGCTGAGAATCAAACAGGACAACATCTTACTGTGAGGCGACAACACTACTGCAGCACCACCACCACAGTCTTATAGCTGCTAAATAAAAGCCTTGTTGCTGGTCAGGTTGGTTTTACTGGTACGTTTTGTGGTCAATTTTGTGAAGACTTAGGATATGAATAAGTGGAAAAAGTTGCATGATGTAAATCTGAGAGAATGAAGGAAGGAAGCTGTTTACTGGATATGATTTTGGAAGCCAACATAAGGAGTATGGGGGGAGATTACTAGTGGTGGCACATGGTGAGACACTATTAAATGTACTATCAGATGGCATTTTATGAGTTTGGAAGGGCACTGGGTTAGGTTGTAATTGTATAGCAAGGGAGAAAATGATTTAAAGCCTTTGCAAAGGCAACTAGACTTGAACAACAGTGTATATGAGGAATGGGGAGAAGAAAGTAGATAGAATGATAGCTAAGATTACAAATAAATAAATGCTAAGGATTTTTGGTGGTGTAGAGCAGAAAATGAGAGTAAGCAGCTACCGGTGAAGGTTAAAGATAGGAAAAATATCAGGGAGATTTTATTGGTATTGGATAAAGTGGGCAATTTGGTACATTATTTGGGGAGAATTTGGATATTTTCAGGGACTGTTATGCAGTTATATACATCTAAGGTTAAACAAGCTGAGGAGAAGTCTGAAGGAGAGCTGTTCAGGTGGTGAGGTTCTGTACTGAGTCCAGAGGAACAGGATATGTTAAATAAAGATATTTCATCCCTAGAAGTTAATGAAGTGATAAAGAAACTGAAATTAGGAAAATCTTTTAGTGTTGATGATTTATCAGTAGAAATTTTCAGAGTGTTTCAAGATAAGGTGGTTGATTCCCTATTGTATGTATTTAGTTCTATTTTTAGATATGGGGGTGTTGCCAGACCCTTTCACAACAGTATTAATGGTATTGCCCTCTAATGGAGATCAAGAGAGAAGACTTCCTGTAATTATCATCCCATTGCCTATATTATGGTGGATGGGAAGATATTAGTCACCGTGTTAGCTAAAAGACTCCAATCTTTTATTGAGAGACTGGTTCATGTGAATCAGAAATATTATGTTAAAGGTAGAAGTGTTGAAGTCAGTTGGGAGAATTTAAAGGCCTTTATAGTTAAAGAAGAGAGAGGAGGATGGGAAAGGTCTGGAGCTACATTTTTGACATTTAAAAAGTTTTGATTCCTTGGAATGGTCATTTCCCTTTAAATTTCTGACAGAGGCTGGAATGGGGACAAATGTTTTAAGATGAGTACTGGCTTTATATGGGCAAGGCAGTTAATATGTTACTGAGCAAGAAAAAAACAAAGTAGTGTGAATACATAGTGTGAATATGTTACAGTGTAAAGAAAATACAATGTAGTATGAGAAGTGTATACTGTAACGTATTCCCTGCCTTGTCCATATGAAGCTTGTGCACAGATTGCAATCGGTTCTTGGTTTGGTGTTGTGCAGCCATAGTGTTCTTTTGACTTTCTTGAGTTTGGTTACTGGCTTTATACAGAAATGCAAAAGCTCAGATCATTTATGAATGGACAGCTCCCTAGAGGTATCAGTATTGGTAGAGGTACTAGACACGGCTTTCCCTTGTCATCCTGCTTTACATTTTAGTAATGGATACACATTAGCTCGGCACAGCTATAAATTGTTAAAGGAGATTCTGAGAGAGATGAATCTGTTCTGTATGTTTGCTGATGACTGAATGTTGCTGTAGAGTCGTCTAGACCTTGTTGTTCCTGAGGAATTTGAAATTTTCGAGGAATGTAGTCAAAGTTTGGGTTGAAATGTAGCTGGGGGAAAAGAGGCTAAAAACAAATAATGCAATTTGGCCACTCAAAAGAGTAGAATGCTAATGCAGGATAGAGAAAAAGTATGGAAAGAATGGCAAAAACTTAAAATACCTCAATATCTTGAAAACTTTAGAATGTTTCACAATTGTACATAAAAGCAAATAAATGAAGACAAAAAAATTATACTACAGTAACTTTCAGACTAACACTAAGCACAACCCTAAACATTTTGAACAGCCATTAAAGAAAGCTTATATACCGGCCAAAAATTCAACCCAAGCCCCTCTCCCAATAACTCACTACTCAAAACTGCAATACAGTTCAACTCTTATTTTATACATAGTATAGTATCTTTAACCAATGATTCCTCAACATCTAAACCCAACCCTGACCAACAACTACATGTTACCACATCCACTTTCACCTTCAAACCTATGGCCACATCATATATAAAACTACTCTTAAACAAACTTAATCCATGCTCTTCTTCCGCTGATGACCTTCCAAGTAAGTACCTAAAAATAGCAGTCAATAACATTGCCTATCCTGTCTCAATCCTTATAAATAAGTCAGTCCAGGAGTCCCACATTCCTTCTCTTTGGAAAAAGTCACACATTATCCATATACACAAAGAAGGAAATTCAACTGACATTAATAACTTTAGACTTATAGCAATCTTGCCTCCCCTCACCAAAATTGTTCAATAATGTATTCAAAAACAATTGCTAGACTATCTTTTGCAGGAAGAGCTTCTATCCCCTACATAACATACCTTCCATCCTTCCAATAGTACTAGCACTGCCCTTCTAACTTGTATAGATACTGTCAATAAAGCTAGAGATAACAGAAAACTAGTTTTCTCCTTATTTCCAGACTTAAATAAAGCCTTTGACACAATTTGTCACAGCAAACTTCCACTTCAAATGTCCTCACTAGGCCTCTTTTAGCCCGCACATCTGTGATTCAAAAGGTACCTGTCCAATAGGTATCAGTTAGCAAAATGGCACTCCATGCTCCCTCCTTACCTCCCAGTCACCACCGGTATACCACAAGGCTCTATCCTTGGTCCCCTCCTCTTTAACATTTTCACCAACACCCTGTATACATCCACACAACAGGCCAAACTAATACAATACGCAGATGATTCCACTCTTATTTGACATCTGATAACATGGTAAACCTCCAAAAAATTACTCAGGAAACTTTAACAGCCACTGAAACATGGCTTTGTAGTTCACAACACATGATCAGCCCAAAAAAGACCAAATTTGTCTCTCATGAAAAAAAATGAAAGTCCTCTCAGTTGATAATACAACCACTGAAGTCACCTCTCATAGCAAATTATTAGGGGTGATAGTGGACGACCAGTTTAAGTTTGACCTACATACACAAAACTACATAGGAAAAACTAATGAAAAACTAGGGAGGCTTTACAGAGTTAAACACTTTCCCACCAAAGAAACTCAGACTACACTTACCACTACTTATCTCCTACCCACACTTCTTTATGCTACTCCTCTCCTTACTAACCTCCAGGCTTCATAAAAATTAAAACTTGAACAATGCTATAACAAAGTTGCTAAATTTTCAGCAAATACCCATTTCAGAACCCACCACTGTATAGCACTAAAAAGCCTAAATTGGTTAGAACTGCCTCAGCAACTAACATATACACATATATACAGCCTTTTCCACCTATAAAATCATCCAGCATCCATTTGCTTGTCAAACACTAAAAAACATTCTACACAAATATGTTACCAGTCAATAATTGTGATTCACTGACCAAAAACTCCTGCCTGTCTACAAACCTATCAACTCTGCTAGGCATCATCTGCACTCATACAAGGTTGCTAAGGCCTTGAACTCCTTACCTGTAGTCATCTGAGCAATACCCTCTCTCCCATCTTTTGAAACCACACTGAAAGACTTCCTAGCTAGAATCTGGCTTTGCTCTTCCTCAAAACCAAGATAGATTATATACCTAAATGTGAACAAGTACCTTCTCATTCCTTATAATGCCTTACTCTTCATTCTGCACTTACTTCCTTACTTCTATCGAATTATCTTCTCTGACTTTCTCTCTAAATCATAACCCTGTTTTTTCCTCACTTCATATTGCAATTCCTGTTTGTATTAGACCAACTTACCTTTAATTTCTCTACAAACTGTGTAAACATTTTATAAATATTAAATGATTGTCATATAACTTGTATCGATTCATAACCAATGTTTTTATACTTTCACTAATTTGTTATAATTACTTAAACTCCAAATATTTTTGTTTTATTTTTGAAGATTGTAAAATTATTGTTCTTAAAATGTTTTGTAATAATTTGAAGCTTTCGCCCCAGGCATCTGCTAAAAATGGGCTTCTACCCATTCAGAATTTCCGAGTCATCAATAAATAAATGCATAAATAAATAAATAAAATTCATTTGGCAACATGCTGTGGCCAGTTGCCTTTTTGTTGAGCAATAAAAGTATTACATTCTTAATCATGTCCTCAGTTATTATAAATTATGAATATGCTGGTATGTACACATATTTATCAGAGGAACTAGTGGCATTCCTCAGTGGAAGAAGAATTTTCATCCAGGAAAATATTTTGAAAACTAAAGTCAGTCAAAGTGCCTTTAATGACTACATCCGCAAACATAACTCCTTTAATGTAATTGTGATTATTTTCCTTAGCTAAACTTGCTGTTGTTTCCCATATTGTACAGCATATAAATAAAGATGCTGCCGATATAGTAAAGATTAATGCTTTTACATTAAAAAAAAAAACTTTTTTGGTTTGGTATTTCTTTCCTTTCAATAACATATTTATTAGTAACCATGGTTACTTATCCAAAACGACTTGGCATACTAAGCGTACTTAACACAGGCTGATAAAGCAGTGACAAGTAAATTCTGCTCATTCTGTACTTAAAGCAACCTATCAAATTTGCTTCTTATTGTCACTGTATTCATAAAAATTGTACCTTTATCTCAGTCTTGAGCCTATGGACTTAGGTTTAGTTGATAAAAACACTTTTCGTGCTTATTACTTCTGTGTGTAAGGCAGAGAAATCCTGTTGCATAACTCTTTGAAAAAAGCTTACAAGCTGTTGATCTGTAATTTGTAACATACAGCAGTCCAGAGTAGTACCTCTCCATTCAATAATCTCCAGTGATAGATTTAATAATACTACTGCTGCTTGATATAAATTATCCATTTTTAATAATAAGCTACCAGCCCCTTCAGGTGAGTGGTAACTCTCAGTTTCAGTTTGCATGGCTGTAGAAACAAAATAACTAGCATGTGCAAAGCCTGCTCCTTCAAAATATTTTTACATTTTATTTATTTTATTTATTTATTTATTTATTTCAGTTTGGTGACTGGGGGGGGTCCACTGGGTTCAAGAGCCCATTTTCAGTGGAGGCCCGGGGAGAAAAGCTCCAACATTACATAGTAAAAACATTAGATATTATATAAAGTTACAATTCCTGATACAGATACATAAGCTAAGCAAAATACAATTGATATAGAGGGCATAGAAGAAAATAGAAACATAAACAGGTAAATTGGTAAGGCTTCACATAACATAGTAGACATTGAGTTTGTGGATTAAGTAACTATTCAAAATTCAGACATGAACTGGTGCATTGTTAAAGCTACACTTTACACAGTAAGCATTAAGCATTCAGATAAAGTACCCCTCAGGATGCAGATACATAAGATAATCAAGTTATAGTAGCAACTGAGGGTGCAGACACTTTTGAGAACAGAGACATGAGGTGGTGCAAATACTTTGTAGAATAGAGACATGAACTAGTACATTAATAATTTAGCAGATAGGTTATATGTTGCAAGGAAAACATTCTAGAGTTTATATAGAAAATGTGTCTTGTTTGGGTGCCAGAACAGGTACAAATGAAGAGAGAGGAGAACAGGGAATGAAAACTAAATACAATATGTATGAAATGTACAAGAAATAATGCTGAAGAGAGAGTCATTTCTAGAGCTGTTAAGAGGTCATTTCTAGAGGAGTTAAGTAGTAGGCAAAGGAGAAGTAGGGAAAATATGATTTGAAGTGAGAAGAGAAGAAGGCTAGGTGGGTAAAGTGCAATTGCACTTCTACTTAGAGAATAAGTATGAATGGAGATGTGATTTGAAGTTGTTAGTGTTTTCAATAGTTCCTAGAGAATAAGGGACAGAGTTCCATTTGTTGACTAGGGAGAAGGACAGGAGGTGCCGTCCATCAGGGTGGGTTGGTTTGTAGACAGTGAGAAGGTTTAGGTGGGAAGATCTAAGTGGCCTATTAGGAGTGTAAGGTTGTAGGAAGTTGTAAAGAGTAGGGCATATGGTAGGGTTAAAGAATAGCTTATGGACAGTAGTAAGTTGGAGGTAGTCCAGATGGTTGGGAAGTTCTAGCCAGTTAAGAATGTGGAGGGCAGAGCAATGGTGGGAGGTGTGTTTGGCTTTTATGGCAAACATGGAGATTTTGTTGTAACAAATTTCCATTTTGGAAGAGATTGCGGCAGATAGGTTAGTTAGTATGGGTGCACCATACATTAGAGTGGGGAGAAGGTAGGTGGTGGCAAGGGTTTGTCTAATAGAAGGAGTGAGATGGTGGATGTTTCTATATAGTAGGCCAAGTTTTTGATGGTTTTTTTTGATGTTTAGTTGAATATGTGTGTCAAGTTTTAGGTGTTCATCTATGGTGACCCCAAGTAGTTTAGCATAGGGTACGATTTCTATAGTAGAATTGTTGTGACTTCTGATTTGGAAAGAATTATTATCAGGTGGGCAGGATTTTGAAAGAGTAAAGAGTAGTATTTTAGATTTGTTAGCATTTAGAGATAAATGTTTTTTCAACATCCAGTCCTCAGTGGCAGAGAAGGCGGTTTGTGTGTGGGAGGTTGGTGGCTTTGCAGATTAAAGTGGAGTCATCAGCATATTGTACTATTTTAGTATTTGGGATGGCTGAGTGGAAATCATTGACAAAGATGTTAAAGAGCATAGGGCCAAAATAGATCCTTGGGGAACTCCAGTAGGGGTGGGAAGGAAGTCAGAGGTGCCTTTCTTCCATTTTACAGCTTGAGATCTATCAGTTAGATAACTTGAAAACCAGGACAGGGAGTTATGAGAAAGGTTAAGATTAGCCAGATGTCTAAGGAGATGGGTATGGGAGATAGTGTCGAAAGCTTTGGAGAGGTCTAGTAGAACTGTAGAAATGATATTTCCGGAGTCACGGGCATGGTTGACTATCTCTAAGAATGAGAGGAGAGCAGTAATAGTACTATGGCCAGGGCAGAAGCCATGTTGAGTTTGAGAGATTAGATGGTTTGTGGTTAGGAAGGGTATTAGTTGGGTGTGAATGCATTTTTCCAGTATTTTAGATATTGGGGAGAGGATGGCAAAAGTTAGAGGTATTATTATTTTTACCGCCTTTGTGAAGAGGATGTATAAAGGCAGAACGCCAGAGCTTGGGGACATAAGATTCTTGTATGGATCTGTTAATTAAGATGCTAATGGGGAGGGCGATGCCGTCTGCAGCAATTTTTAAGAACTTAGAGGGAATGTTATCTGGGGCAATGGAGCATGGCTTCAACTTGCTGAGGAGTTTCTTTATGTAGGAAGTTGGAATTGGATTAAGTTCAAAAGTGGAGGGGGGGTGGGTTTAGAGGCTGGGGTAGAATGACTAGCTTGTATGGGTGGGGTGTTTGGGAAGGATTTAGTTTGTTCAGTAATAGTGTTAATAAAGAAGGAGTTGAAAAGAGAGGCGATTTCTGGATCAGCCTTAGTAGTATCAGGGCAAGGTTTGTTTTTAGTGCCTGGGTGAAGGAGTGAGTTGATGGAGTTCCAGAATTGTTTGGAGTTTGTGGAGTGGTTGGTCTGGAGTTTCCTATAGTACGATTGTTTATCCTTGAGTATGTGTCTTTTGGTGAGGTTGTGGAGTTGCTTATATTTAAGGAGGGTTTCAGGAAGGTTATTGTGCTGAGAAAGTTTCCAGCATTTATCTCACTGTTGCATAGGTTTTTTGGTTTCCTTGGTTAACCATGGTGCAGGGTTGGGTTTGACTCTAATAGATCATGGAGGGGCTTGGGTATTAAGTACATTGAGGAAGGTGGAATTGAAGTTATCAACAGCGTTATCTAGAGGGAGTGTTTTTAGAGTGTTCCAGTTAGTTTGTTTGAGGGTGTTAGAGAAGGTTGTAGGGTTGAAGTTAGTAAGGTTATGAGTATGAATATAATGGTGCTGGTGAGGGGAGGAATGGATTGCTTGAAGGATAAAGGCAGGCAGGTGGTCACTAATAGAATCAGGAAGGGTGCCTGAGTCTAAAATGTTGTTAGGGTGGGTAGTTAGTATCCAGTCCAGAGTGGATCCTGGAGGATTGATTTTGTTGGGTCTGGTGGTAGAGTGAGTAAATTGGCTGAAGTTGAAGAGATTTACAGAAATGGTGATATTTTGGTTGTTAATTTTATTCCAGTCTAGGTTGATGTCACCTAGAATGTAGGTCTCTAGGTGGATATTAGTTGAGGACAATTGAAGGATATCTTCTAAAGTAGTAGTGCTGTTACCTGTGAGAATATAGAGGGATATGATGCAGATACTTTTATGAGTGTTCATTTGTAGTATGCCTATGACAAGTTCTGCATTGCTAAAATGAGGAGTGGGATTTGGGTAAGGAATAATGGGGAGTGTATTAGAGAATACTAAGGCTACTCCTCCACCTCTTCTATTCATGCGGTCATATCTAATGGTTTGGTAACCAGGGGGTAGAATTTCTGAGTCGGAGATGTATGGTTTTAACCAAGTTTCGGAGATGGCTACTATGTCTGGTTGGTTCTGGTTAAGCCAGGTATGGAAGTTAGTTACTTTATTTCGTAAACTTTGGACATTTAGAGTAACTAATTTAAGGCTTTTGAGGCAGGCAGTCGTGATGGTTTTTGGAGGGATGGTGTTGCTGATGGAACTAGGTACAGGGTTAGGGTGTATATCACCTGCTAGAAGTAGGTGGATGAAGAGAGGAGGTAGTAAGTGGTTAAGTTTTCCTTTTGAGTGCGGGGGATGATATGGAAGAGGTTTAGGGAAGTTGTGTTTTGCTACTGTGGGTAAGATCTTTGGTTTGAAGTAGAAGAGGTGGTTGGGCTGGACTAATGAGGCTGAGATGGTGTGGAAGTGAGGTATTGTAAGGGTGAGATGGGGGCTGGGAGAGGTGCAGTGGGGTGAGAGAGAAGGGGGAAGAGGAGTGGAGAAATAGGAGGTAGCATGGAAAAGTAGAGTTAAAGTTGAAGTTAGCAAGATATTAGTGGGGGTTAGAAGGGTAGATGGGGAAGAGGAGTTCATAGTGAGATGGTATAAGTGTATAAGATGGAGTAAAGAAGGAGTAATAGTGAAGGGGAGGTAGAAAGTATGGAGTGAACAAGGGAAGAGGAGTACAGTACATGAATTTGTATAAGGGGTGTGGTTATTAATTGAGGGTTGGGGATGAGAGGAGGAGGGGTAGAGAGAGGAGGACTATGAGTGGAGGGGAAGAAGAGGGGAGGTGACCTTTGGCAAGAATAAATGTAGGAGTACTGGGGCGGGTGGGAATTGGGTCAGGGTAGGGGAATGGAGCGGGTAGAGCCAAGAGAGGAGAATCCTGCTGGAGAAAAACATTCTGTGAGAAAGGCTATGGACAAGGTCTAGTCCTGCCGAACTGAGTAAGTGTCGATCTAGGGGAAACACTAAGGGCAGGGCCAGAGAATGGCTGGTTGGGAAACAGAACAATTAGATTAGTAGCTCATGCAATGTAATTTAGAAAGTAGCATAAGTAGAATACATATCCTGGGGAGTGATGACATCTAGTGGTGGAAATGGGGTAGTGCTTGGGTGCTAAAGACTGATATACCTATGGGATACAGGGAGCTTTGTAGAGGGGGTGTGGGGGCTTATGGCTGTGGGAGGCTGCAAGCACACACACGAGAGGTCAGGTTAGAAGGGGATAAATGTATGCATAAAGCTCCAAGGCATGATTAAACTACCTACACAGTGGGTTTCTGACTGGGTTCCCAAGGCAGGTAGATCACAGTTTAAACAAAAACGGGCAGTTCAGGGAGTCTGTTCAGAGATGGCAGGAGAGCTTTCTTTGAAGTTTAGTAGCAGGGATGACATCTGGGTAGAATGGCTGTAAAAAAAAGAGAGAATAGAGTTAGAAATTGTTAGGGGAAAGGGGACGAAAGTTCAGGAGAAAAGAGAGCGAGGGGGGTATACTGCTGAGAGGAAGAGAAGGAGGGGATAGGGGAGAGAAAGGAAAACAAGATTAATAAGGAAGGAAGAGTGCAGGGAATATCAGATGTAGTAGAAAGTGAAGACACATGAACAAATACCACATACACTTGTATTTACTATACTTAAAAATGTTACTTAAACTAGCTTTAAAACATGCAGGTTCCGCTTGTTTTGCGAGCACCATAGACCAGTGTGTGAAGACACTATTAGTAACATGCTAGGAGATTTAGCAAAATGGCTTGCCAGAAACAATAGGTGAACTTTTAGAGTATATTATGGGTAATGACAAGTGAGAACCCATAAAGCAGTTCCAATACTTAGTCGCTACCACATGTTCATAGGTTCATAGGTTAGTACTAAGCTAACTGCCCTTGAGAGCCATTTTAAGCCTAGTCAATTATCCCTTGTGAGACTCAAAAGCTGCACCTTGTGTTTGTAAGGCAAACACCTTAACCATTAAGCCATCCTCCCAACCCTTTAGCGAAACACAAGAGCGAAACACAAGAGCAGAGTGTACTATGAGCAGGGTCAATGGTTGCAAAAACGCTAGAACTTATAGCTAAAGAGGAGATAAAAACACAGGGAAGCAATTCAGAATATCAACAATGCCCTTAAGCGGAGCCTACAGAGAACAGGATCAGTTGGTTATATAACGCTAGAGATAGCTAGCTATTTCATAGGCATATGGATGGATTAAACTAAGCGATGCACTTGAGCAGAGCAGTGATCGCAAAACTGAGGTATTGCTGATAGAGGAAGCTGTGTGGCTAGTACTGCAGTGGACTTTATATAGCACTTGAGAAGTTTTTTTAGTTCAAAGATGCTGCCTATATAACACACTATATAGTGCACTCATTTCAGTAACATATTCTCTTGCATCTGATGCACAGCATTACTCCATGCTAAATATACTGCTGTTGCTGCTGCTGGAATAGTTTGAAGAAAGCTAAAAAAATTGCTGCCTTTTCTAAATTCCAATGTGGTCAATTATGTGACTGCCAACTGCTTCAGACAGTGTTCTTGCCTGGTTCCCTACTACACTGGTCGCACAACCACATTTGCCTTAATACAAGCCTTTTTGCTCATACATTGAATATTCAGAAATGATAGCACTCAATCCAGCAGGCAGCAAAGAATAATTCAATGGAAGAAAAACATTCACTGTGCAAGAGAAAAAAAAACAACCTTTGCCACTAGGAATCTGGGGTTCTGAACTTATGCAAGGCCATTATATGCAAATGTCATCCTGAGAGATTCCGCTACTTCTCAGCACATCTCAGATGTTGATGCCACCTCCTTAAAGGAAAAACACTGTATCATTCCTTCAGCATTTACACTTTTGTGTCATCTACAGGGGGTGAATGCTTGAGTCAGTTTCTAACCTGCATAATTTCAAGGTCATCCTTGATGACATGGTGACCTACTGGGACAAGTACCTACTGTCATAAAATCTGCATGTTATCCCATTAGGTACATTTCTTGAAACAAGTACCTGTTATCATCCAAAGATATATTTCTGGTTGTTCTTGCCTTGGTCTAATCACATTCCAACATTCCAACTATTGTAACTCATGTTACCTAGGTGTAGTGGACTATGGACATACCAACATGCAGCTTGTACAAAATTCTACTTCCTAGACTTTAGCAGTATGTCATTTTACCATCGTATTACACCAGTTCTTCAAATTCTAAACTGCCTGCCTGTCTGGTCAAATATTAACTATAACGTCCTAGCCCTTCCATACTTAACCATGCATGGCGATAATTTTCCCATCAGAGTGTGTTATTGGTGTCATACTGTCCTGCATTCCCTCTCCTCTGCCAGTTACAGGTGTGGGATTGGAGGTTCCTGTGATGCCTGTGGTATAGATTAAATTCCTCTCAGACTCGTTTTGCTTTTTCAAGCACGTCAATTTTCAGTGCAGTACTTAGCTTTGGAGGCTACTAAACTCAACATCTTCAACAGGTCCATTAAGATTAATTTGTTCAGTCTTGTGTTTTAGTCATTGCTTACTATCTCTGTATTCACATTTATGTTCCGCAGTTTATAACACTATGTTCCCCAATTTATAACACTGCTTTGTATAAAAAATGAACTCCAACTTGCAGTAAACTGTGATGGGCTGCTACCTGTTCAGGATTAGTTCCTTTGCCTTGTGTTTAGTAATGTCAGGATAGAAACTGGCTCCTTCATGATACTGAATTTTATAAAGTGAGTAGGAATGAATGAATGAATGAATGAATGAATGAATGAATGAATGAATGAATGAATGAATGAAAAACTTGCAATTAAAATGAAAGTCTGATTTATGGTGTCACAACGGTTAGGCACAAAGATGAAAGCTTCTGACCAGCAGTAATATTTAGATCTTTATTCTAGACACAATTTCAGGTGATACACCATGGCACTAGTCTAAAGCACTAAGCAATGAACTACCACTGCAAAGAGTGCAATTTGAAGTGCTGCTCCAAAAAAGGTACTACTCAGAACTTCTTTCCACATAAAGTATGAGTACACGCCAACACAAAATTGCTAGGCCCTACACAAATGTATTTCTGCTGCATCCCATACAAAATTATCACACTAGTCATTTTCAGATGAGTGAAAGAAATTTAGCCCAGAAATGCAAAGCTAAAAACTACTACTCAGAATGCTAGAATGTTGCTTGTTTTTTTTTTTCAGAAAAGAACACAGAAACAAATCTGAAATCCACTTGGGTACTCAGTTTCCCCACTTTCTTGTCTGTTTGATAACCTGCCAATCAGCAGCAGCAGTTTTGTCAGTTATGGTTCATTACTTGATGTCACAAAACATCTACTGTTAGCTACAGCTCATGTTCTGTATTTCTGTGATGCAGTAGAACATGTATTCATCTATAACCCCTTTTTCACAGTTTTGCACAACTGAGTCAGGGTGGCACTTCAGCAGGAACAATTATCTAGAATCAGTGTCCCCACCACTGGTTGGCTACCCCTACTGCAGTTGTTTTTTCCACATCACAGATGCTCAGACAAGCAGACTTCTATCTATGGCCAATTTAGAGTGTCCAGTCTAACTACTGTATGTCTTTGGAATGTGGGAGGAAAATAGAGCACCTGGAGAAAACCCACACAAACACAGGGATGACATGCAGAGTCCACACAGACGGTACCCCAGCTGAGAATCAGACTGGAGAACCTGCTGCTGTAAGATGACAATGCTACACACTGCACCACAGTTAATCAGAAAATGCTCCCCTGGTGTCCTGAGCTCCATTACACATCACACTCCTAAATATGTGTGCAACCTTACAGTACTTCTTCACCTTATAATGAGTTTCCTTTACAAAAGCAGGTCACATTGTCTGTTAGTAGGAAACTATACACTCCACATTAGTCATTTCATTTCCTACCATAGCAGTCCCAAATAGCAGCCCAGAG
Source organism: Protopterus annectens (assembly GCF_019279795.1). NCBI lineage: Eukaryota > Metazoa > Chordata > Ceratodontiformes > Protopteridae > Protopterus > Protopterus annectens. The sequence continues at coordinate 612,811,410 of NC_056746.1, read as the reverse complement.
AGGAGACTTTTGCATCAGTTCTTATATTGTGACTTCTGAAGGTCACACTGTTTCGCACCCACTTCTTCCAAGGCATAGAATAACAGAGTAACTCTGTATAAAAAAGGAAGCATAACTGTACAGATACTGCAAGTTGCATGTAATTATGTCCAGCCACCTCTAAAGAAAAATACAGATGTGCAAGAAGGTCAGTTAATGAAAATCCTTATGAAGAACAACCACTGTGCTCAGCCTTATCTATATGCAGTCAAAGCACTAGCATGGCAAACATTCCATCCCTCTTTCTATAAACTGAAAAAAAAATGTCTGCTATGATAATTATTTTCTTTTATTGTTCTTGCAAGCCAAAATTCTCCGCAGAATGTTGTTGAGACTACAGCTAAAGTTTGGACACAGAATGAGAAGAAAGAATAAAGGCCTACATCAGGATCAATGCATTCACTTTTAACATTCCAAAACACATGCTGCTGGGTGCTTTCAATGAATTTCAATGAGTAATGTACTACACAGGAAAAGGTGAGGTTTTACCATCAGCAGAAAGTTAAGTGAGCCAAAATGCATTAGGAGAGAAGAATGACCAATTACTCAAGCACCAGTACAAGTACAAGTTTGCACCAGAATAGTTTAAGGATGAAAATCGGTATCGTTATACGTAGTGCAATAAAAATTGAGAACAGAGAATGCATGACATGTGCGTGCTCGCACACATATGGGTCCCCTTTGAAACATCTAAAACTCATAACATCTAATTTCATAACATTGTGACCAGAACATCTAAAACCCAAAGCATCTAAAACCCACAACATCGAACTTCATAACATCTAACAGTACAAATCACATGAAAATAACATCCCCTCCACATATAATGACATATAATAGCACCAAACTACCAAACACACTTTATACTACATTTCTGCAGGGGGGCTTGATACAGTAGGGTTAGGAAATAATTTGTTTCCCACTGTAGTGTGATCTTGGAGTTGGTATATTTAATTTACAGGATGGTGTGGGGGTGTGCAGGGGGGGGGTTTCCCCCTGCAGAAACATAGTAAAAAGTGTGCTTGGTAGTTTGGTGCCATTATATGTGGAGGGGGTGTTATTTTCTTGTGATTTGTAGTGTTAGATGTTATGAAATTCAATGTTATGGGTTTTAGGTGTTTTGTATTTTAGATGTTCTGGTCTCAATGTTATGAAATTAGACGTTATGAGTTTTGGATGTTTCAAAATAGACCCATATATATATATATATATATATATATATATATATATATATATATATATATATATATATATATATATATAGATATATATATATATATATATATATATATATATATATATATATATATATATATATATATATATATAGATAGATTGATATGTTTGCCCCTGTGTAAAAACATTAGTTTACATGTTGTTTTTGATCATTTTTATATTCGCTCTAAAATAATAGTCCTTAGCCCCCCTGCAAAATGTGTTGCTTTTGATAATTTTTGAGTTTCTCTAAAATGATCGCTCTTTTTTTTTTGTTTGCTCTTTTGAAGAATTGATATTCCATGAGACAATAATAGAAACATATACATAAACTACAACAGATGATGTAGAGTTTGGGATATTCAGTTGTTAAGCCTAACTGATGTATATTTTTTCAGGATCCAGAATCCACTATGAATGATATTAAACTACTATCCATTCACAGCTAATCCATAGCTCTACCCCACTTTCTTTCTCTGCACTGGGCAGAATAATGCATCAAGGGGAACATGACAATAGTGAGCATGCTGGAAATATGGAGACCAGAACAGCAAGGAATGAAGAAACGCTTACCACTTGTCAGATGTTCAGAGGTGCTGGCTACTACATGGTTGAAAATATGCAAAAATTGCACTTGTTGCCAAATGTGAGAATTCTCAATGACTAAATGATAACTGATCAAATTCTTGGCCACTATTATGACCATACATGAATAAGCACACTAAAAATACAGGAGTGTTGACAATAATGTTGCCAGGCTTATAATTGATGGCATCCATGGGATAACAGTTATTAACACAATGGTGGACTGCATACATATGATAACTTACATTTATGGAAATAGATGACAGCAGGAAAATACCGCCGATAGCAGCAATGGGCATGAATGTTAGTGTCCCATCTGAAGCTCTAAAGGTGCAAATTTAAGGGAAATAATGGCTGTCCAAGTTGAAGAGTGGCAGGCAGCAGGGCAGACATCAAAAGAGCTGTTATATTCCATGGGCCACCCATACATGTCACAAACCACAGAGGTGGTTATGTATGTTGTCTCCACAAATACACATCAGGGCTATAGGAAGCAGTGATCTGCCATGTCATGTTCTTAATAAAGCTTTACAACCACATAGAAAATGAGCATGTGCACTGCCTGCCATCCAGATGAGTGCTTATATGCAAAATGCACCATCTATGGATAGAAGCTATGACATAGCAACAGGAAAAATAGCATCTCAGTGAGACAACAGTGTGGACACTAAAAGAAGTGACTGTCATTAAAACCATACATGTGATTGTCATAATAATGTAAAAATGCTGTCAGACTATGCAATGGAGTTTCACAGTACCTTCAGCACACAGAGGCATGCACTGCATCAACCGTACACAAAACATTTTTAATATAAATAGCATGTTAAAATGCTTCCTTTTCATGTAGGAGCCATACCTTGAATGCATATCATTTGTTGTAGACCATGTTGCTGGATTTGGTGGAGGAGCATAACCTGAAAGCAATATCATGTCCAACTATAATCTCATTGGTTGGCAGCCTTGTATGGGTCGGACTGCTACTTCCAGGTCATTGTTAAATGTTTAACAGCCCTTGCTTACTTTACACCCTTGAAGGCTTAGGGGCATTCATAGAGTTGTATGAGGTGCTTTCATCATCTTCCTCCCTTTAGTCAACTATTTTGAAGGCATCTTTGTGCTAGGAGAGAAGCACAGGTATTGCACAAGTTCATTGAAGGTACATTGGCTTGTACCAGACTATCCCCCTGACTTGTGGTATATCAGGGATCGCTGTGCCAGTGGTCTGCCTAGGAGCCAAAACTTTGCTGAGACAAGGCACCACAAGCTACATTACCTGCTGGATAAAAAGGCACCACAAGCTGCACTGCCTACTATATAACAAGGCACCACAAGCTACATTGCCTACTGGATAACAAGACACCACAAGCTGAACTGCCTACTGGATTACAAGGCACCACAAGCTGCATTCTCTTACTGAATAACAAGGCACCACAAGCTGCATTGCCTGCTGGATAACAAGGCACCACAAGCTGCATTGCCTGCTGGATAACAAGGCACCACAAGCTGTATTGCTTACTGGATAACAAGGCACCACAAGTTGCACTGCCTACTGGATAACAAGGCACCACAAGCTGCATTCTCTTACTGAATAACAAGGCACCACAAGCTGCATTGCCTGCTGGATAACAAGGCACCACAAGCTGTATTGCCTACTGGATAACAAGGCACCACAAGCTACATTTCCTACTGGATAACAAGGCACCACAAGCTGCATTGCCTACTGGATAACAAGGCACCACAAGCTGCATTGCCTGCTGGATAACAAGGCACCATGAACTGCACTGCCTACTGGATAAGTATTAATATCATATGTCCTTTGTTGTTGACTTACCATAAGATGAAAAAACCTGAGTGGATAGTGGCTTGGCCCATCTTTTGACTGATATCGCAAGCAGTCCACAGAGGTACTGCAACCATGTTCAAAAATAACTCTGGAGGAGTACTACAGAGCACAACAAGGTGTACTCCTGCTTGGATTACCTCCTCAATGTGTCTTACTCATTGAGTGCCATTATTTAAAGTACTTCACCTTTATTTTTCTTTATATGTTCTTCACTATTGATGGCAATAAAGTGCATTTCTGCTGCTATTAGATGAAATGAGTTTCTGCTGTGCATATGCCCCTGCTAGCTTTTGTCTCCTATGTTAATTGTCAAACTATGTTTTTGCAGCTGTTTTATCTGTAGTACATTGCTTTTTCTGCTGCATTACTGCTGTGTTATTTGAACCTGTGTTTTACCATTTTCTGCACCCAGTTGTTTGCAAAGTTTATATCCCTCTTCGTTTATACCTTTCCCAGATTGGCATCAGTGTTGTGATCATCTGTACACACTAATATTCCACTTCTTGGACCTTCAGCCATATGATTTTGCTACTTCAGTGATCGCTGAGTTAGTGCTGATCAATCATTTAAGCTGCTGAGTTATATACACTTTGTTTGCTACCACTACCATTGTCTCAGACGTTAGAGGTTAGCTTATGAATTATTTAAGTAGTTTGAATTTTTATTCCAAATTATAGGCCTTTGTTTCAGTGATGGAGATTAAAAACTCAAGACAAGTTTAGCTTTCCAAAAATATAACGAAAAAGGAATAAGCAAATGGGAAATTTAGAAACTGCTACTATGAAGAAAGCCGCACACATTTTTTTGTAAGGAAAGGCTTCTGTTATACACACATACCCACATTATTCAGTTCAGAATTATATGTTGGGGTGGCAAAGCCTAATCCAGAAAACAGATGGTGTAAGGCAAGGATCTCATCCTGGATGGGATACCTGTCTATCACAGCATGCACACACACACATATATATATATATATATATATATATATATATATATATATATATATATATATATATATATATATACATACATACACACACACACATATACAGATACTCAGTGCAAATACTTTGCTTCTCGTATACTTTACAGACATCAAAACATATCATATGAGATATAACTAAAAAGTATCTATTCTTCAGTAAATCCATATCTTGAGCCATATCCAAAAGGGTTTGCAATTATATTATGACAATATGTCCCTCAGCAATCAACTGTAATGGTGAGTGCCTTAGATAACTGCACTGCCTTTCTTCAGGGTGCACCCTTGTATTAATATTCATAGCAACTGGGCAGAAGCTCAAGCAACTGTTCAACTAATTTGGGACAGTGGAAAGATATGAAATGGTGTCATAACACTGTTTTCCCTTTATGCTCTACACCTACACAGGACATATAATTTTAAGTTTATAGTTAATATGTATATTCATTTCTTCAAGTGGCAGCCTAAATTATATCCTTAGCTGAATTATTATTGAAATAAACAACAGAAACTGAATCAGTCCCAGCAGAATGCACTCTTTCACTATTCTCCAAGGTTGTTCTATGTAAAAAAAGGTAATTCATTAAGGCAACCATTTAGATGGATATTATTTGGACAAGGCAACATTTTCCCATATGAGATGACTGAGCATTTTTTTTCAAAGTATGGTCCTGATCAAATAACATTTAAATTAATTGTGCATATCTAATGGATCTTGTACTGTTTCTCATTTATTTTCTTGCTTATGAAATAACATGCTTAGAAAAGAACACTGGCAGTTGAATAGTCTGATTAAATAGAGCAGCTAAAACAACTTTAGACAGAAAGGAATGCTTGTTTTAAAGACACCCTATCACTATGAAACATTATGCAGGATTCTTACAAAATTGATGCTTGCAGCACATAAATCATAGCAGTGAAACACTGCTATGAGAGCAAGGATTTTTCAAGGGAGAATCTTTATGTATACAACAGGTAGCTAAAAGATGGGTAAAGTCAGCTTTTCTATTATGAAGTTCAAATTCAAGCAAAGGAAGGCCTACAAATCGAAAAGCCTTGATGAAGGACTCCTTTTAGACTGTTACTATTAAATCAGCAGTAATCTGGGACATCACTGGTATACACACAAACTGTAGAAGGATATACTTTTGACTACTTATGACTAAGACATATTTGTCATACATATGATGAACACAATTTAGCAACCTTGGCAACTGGAAAGATTAAGAACCAGTAGACTGCTGATGTACTAGGCGTGAAATTATATTCCATTTAGTACTCATGTACCAAGCATGAAATTATATTTATTTATTTATTTGACATTTGTTAACCGGGTTGATCCAGCTGGGTTTAGAGCCCATTTTCAGTGGAGACTTAAGGAGAAAAGCTCCAAACATGACAGCAATTTACAGTAATAAAAATATTTAACATATTGAAATCAGATTACTACAATGAAACTTGTTTTTCAGGAGGTTAAAAGCACAATAAAAAAGGCATGCATGCACAAGGAAGAACTACATAAAGTTTATACAGAGTAATGAATATATATATATATATATATATATATATATATATATATATATATATATATATATATAATGTCAAAGGAAAAATTAACTTCAAAAAGATCAATACAAGGCAGGTTCAGCACTTTAATCTTGCAGCAAGGAGACAAAAACATTCTAATACAGAGTTTGTCTAACTAGAATCAGGAAGTGCAGGTATTTTTATACATTTTCTAATAAGACATTGCCTACCAAGCTGACATAGCAGATCACAAGTTTTAACATCATTACTTCATAGCAGCTGTTTGTTCATAATTTTCTGCTTGCACTATCAATTTTGTGAGAAACTTCCTAAGAAAAACAACGTGGCCTTGACGACCACCGGTTAGATACAACTTTCCTCTATGCAATGTTACCATTCAAGGTACTACAGCTAATTTGAGCACAAAGCAAGTATAGATTGCAGTTCATTTCTTTAAACAGTCCTTTGTCTGTCTTTATCTCTTCCCTCTACAGCTGTGCATGTTCTCATAACACGAACAAAGCTAATTGTTCAAAATCATAACATTATAGAATATGGTATTGTTTCATTTATTACTTCCTGACCTAGCAGATAATCACCTGCTTCTCAGTACGTTTCCAAAAGGCATAAGCATGAATTTTGCTGTGCTAGCAAACATTAGGTCAGAGGGCATCTTGCAAGTTTCAGAAAGCATACTGCAGTTTCAAAAACCTCTTTTAGTCTCATATAAAACTAAGCTGTATATAAAATAGAATGAAAAACGTGTTAACTCTTTTAGCTTCTAATTAGCACTAAGCACACATATTAATACATATTTTTCTGACATTTCCCCCCGTTAATACTTTTTATTCTATTTTCAAAAGCATAAACAGTTTGCTTCTTCTCCTAACCTCTTCCATTCAGGATTTGCAGTTAAGAGAGTCATTTAGTTTAGACTTATGAAAGCATTTCACTTTTCAACAACTCTTCAATTTCAGTACTTTGATACAAAGTCTCAGAAACTGACATGTCTATAAAATCTTTGATTAATCTTTTCATGCAGGGAATACCACAACAAATGCATGCTCCTAATAGGTGTAATCCCACACAAATGGCAATCAGGATGTTCATAAGGATGGAACCCCACCCCCCAAACAAATTCTGGAAAAAGTCCGTCAGAGGGTTTGGGCCTAGTTTGGTCATGGTCGACACTTGCTGGATCACCTCAAGATGATCGTTTATCTCGTGTTGATTGTCTGGAATGTATGAACAGCATTCTTCTTTGATTAAAGCGCACATACCACCCCTCGCCGCTAGGGTGAAGTCGAGAGCCATGCGGTTTTGTAGCACCACAGTTCTCATAGCATTTAGTTCATCAGTCACTAATTCGAGAGCAGAAAAAGTTGCATTGCTCATAACTTCGAGAAGTTTGGACAGTTTTCTCAGCTCCCAAATCGATTTTACTGCGCCATATGCAGGGGCTATGCCAGCCCACGATATAATAGTGTCACTCAAGTCCATGTGTGTCAGTTTATCTTTGTTCTTTACGGAATTATGGTTTCTCCATCCTGCTTCGATTCGACCCACTGGATTCTCGGGTCTCTTGATTGGATTTCCAAGTTTATTGCTGACCTCTCTGACGTTTTGAATTTTCCCTCGAGGCAAAGCTGCAGTGTGTCGTATGGCCGGAACCAGGTAACCCAAAAAACAACTGCCGGACCAATTCTCAGGTAACCATTTGTATGCCTTTTTCCCACAAATAAAATAACGGTTCTCTACTTTAGTATTGATATAAGCTTGCCCTGCATGAAACATTTTCTTATCAATGATAGAAAGCTGCTTTAAAAGAACAGGATTATGTTGTACTTCACTAACAGTTTTATGCATTTTCTCAAAATATGCATCATAGTTTGTATCCCAAATAGTTTCTGCCTTACTGGCCTTAATATAACATTTATAAGAAACAGTCACATTGCAATTGCCCCAACCCACCTGAATAGTGTCATTTTTATAAAAACATACAACTCCCTTTTGTATAACAGGTAGGTACAATGCTATTTTGTCTTGTGATTTTACAGGTGTAGTATCAAAGATCAAATTTTCCCAGGTCTCATTCACGCCTAGGAGGACAGCAGTCATTAATAATCCCCTGTATGCTGTCGGTATAGCTGTGCAAATCCAGCAATTCGAAACATTGAAAGTTTCAGCATACACATATTTAATTGCTTGGTAAGTGTTAAAGTTTGGATGCCAGTCTATGAGACGCATCACGTTTGTTCAGTTCAACTCGTGTGGCTGAAAAAAGGAAAGGCCACAGCAAAAAGATCATTGTCACCAGTATAGCTAACAGGATAATCATGCAATTTTTCTGAGACTGTTCTGCATCCCTGTTTACTCTATACCTGGTCATTTCATTCTTGTTGTGTAACAGTAACAAGGTTTTTGTCCAGTTCAAAGTTCTTGACCAATTTGCAGTGTGTTAAATGGATCCAGGACGCATGCTCAGCAATTTTAACTGCAGTGGGTATTGTCAGCAAAACTTGAAATGGTCCTTCCCACTTTGGAGAGCTCCAACTCTTTTTCTTAATGACCTTCACCCAGATCCATTCGCCTGGTCGCACGCCTGGTCGCACTGCTGCCTCTGATGGTCTGGTCTGTTCTTTATCTGAAACAGAATTTAACTGTAGAAGTCTTTTGTTATTCAATAACCTCCTCATATACTCTGCCAGTGAACTGTCGGCCTCCTGATCTGCAGGCATGAGAAGTTTCCACTGAGGTACATAATATGCCCTCCCAAATAATATTTCAAAAGGAGTTAACCCCTTTGCATTTGGAACAGTTCTCATACTCAACAGTTCCAGAGGTAAACAGTGCACCCAATTCTTTTGAGTCTCTGTTATTATTTTCCTAAGCTTACCCTTCAAAATCGCATTGTGCCTCTCTACTAATCCTGCAGATTGTGGATGATATGCGCAATGATTTTTTAAAGAAATTCCGAAAAATCGACTCAGCTGTTGTATAGTTTGATTTACAAAGTGTGTGCCATTGTCACTGTAGATCTTTTCCATTATGCCAAATCCAGAAATAATTTCTTTGATAAGTATTTTCGCAACAGTAGCTGCGTCTGGATTTTTGGTCGGAAAAGCTTCCACCCATTTGGAAAACATATCTATAATGACAAGACAGTACTTCTTATTTTTGCATTTGTTCAATTCTATGAAATCCATACAAATAGCATGGAATGGGTATGGTGGTGTAGGGAAACTCCCTTGCTTAGGCTTCAACGCCCCTTGTGCATGATGTTTATTACAAACATGACATGCTGCACAAAATTTTTTAGTGTAATTTGTAAATCCATACATTGTAAATACTCGATTCACTAACTGTACCATCCCCCCTGTTGAGACATGACACTGCCTATGGCTCAACAAAGCTGCATATCTAAACAAATTAGATGGCAAAATCAGTTTTCCTTCCTTGGAGATGTACAGCCCCTTCTCAAGGATTGCTCCTCGTTTTACCCATTTCTGTTTCTCTACTTTCATAATGAGTATCTGCATTGTTTTTAACATTTCTAAATCTAAAATCTCAGAAGGTTGTAATTCCTCACTCAAAAGAAATACTTCTGAAGCTGTAGCTGCCTGCTTTGCACCTGTGTCAGCTCTCGCATTACCTTTTGAAATCCTATCCTGTTGTTTAGTATGAGCTACGCATTTGTAAATAGCTACTTTTTGAGGTAACTGAACAGATTCTAACAAATCTAAAATAAATTGCGCATGATTAATCAGTTTACCAGTAGATGTTATCATTCCTCAATTCTTCCATTGTTGTGCAAAAACATGTACAGTAGAAAAAGCGTACTGGCTATCAGTAAAAATGTTTACACATTTACCCTTTGCTAAGGTACATGCCCGTGTCAAGGCAATCAATTCTGCTGCTTGTGCAGATAATTTGTGTTGTAAAGACTTTGCTTCTAAAATCTCAGTATCAGAAACTACTGCATACCCTACTAGATTCTGCCTTGTAGGACCCTTTCTGCATGAGCCGTCCACGTAGTATGTCACCTCGGCATTATCCAAGGGAACATCCATAAGATCTTTTCTAGGTAGTGTCTTTTGCTCAATCTCCTGCAGGCAACAATGTGGTGTGCCATCCGCAGGGGTTGGGAGCAAGGTTGACGGATTCAAAGTTGTGCATCGTTCAATTGTCATATGAGGTTGGCTCAACAGTATAGTCATACAAGAAAGATGTCTAGCAGGAGAAAGATATGCTACTTTTTCTTGCAGTAAAATAATCGCGACTGCATGAGGCACTCTCAATGTGAGAGGGTGGAACAACACTACTGAGGCCGAAGCCTGCACTGCCATTGCAGCTGTGACTACTGCTTATACACAGTGGGGCAGAGATTGCGCCACTGGGTCTAGCTATGATGAATAGTAAGCTATGGGGCATTGCTTGTCCCCATGTTGCTGTGTCAATACTGATGTCATATAGCCTTGCTTACAATCTACAGTTTGGAAAAAACGTTTATGATAATTTGGTAATCCTAAAACTAATGAAGATGCTATCAATTGCTTCAGTTTGCAGAAAGCTAATTCTGCTTCTGGTGTCCATTGTAATAAATCTTGTGCTGTCATAGGTTTTTTGTATATCAAGTTGGTCAACGGAGCAGATTCCAAGGCAGAGTTTGGAATCCAACTCCGACAAAAATTAGTCGTACCTAAGAAGGACATCATTTCCTTCTTGGTAGTCGGTTTAGGTGCTTGTAAGATTGCTATTTTTCTGTCTTCATCTAATATTCTGCCTTCTTTGGATATTACATATCCTAGGTATTTAACCTGCTTTTTCCAAAGTTGCAGTTTGTTTTTGTTTACTTTGTGTCCTTGAGTGGCTAAAAATTGTAGTAATGCTATGGTATCTTCTCTGCATTCTTGCTTGGTGGGTGCTGCCAGCAGAATGTCATCTACATAAAGTAAAATTTGGCTGCCTTTTGGTGGGATAAATCCCACCAAGTTACTTGCCATTTCCTGTGCGAATATTGTTGGGCTTTCACAATATCCCTGTGGTAGTCGTGTATATGTGTACCTTTTCCTCTGCAATGTAAATGCAAACCAATGTTGGCTGTCAGGGTGTATCGGTATTGAGAAAAACGCATTGCTAATATCTACCACAGAAAAATACTTCTGTTGAGGTTTTAGATCTTTCAATAAGGTGTATGGATCTGGCACTGTAGGTGCTCTGGGTATTACTGCATCATTTACAGCTTGTAGATCTTGGACCATACGCCATTCTCCATTTGCTTTTCTAATAGGAAATAAGGGTGTATTACATGGTGAATCGGGAGATTCTACCAGTACTCCTTCCTTAAGTAAGGCTGCTATTATAGGTTTGATTCCTACTTCTGCATCCTTTCTCAAGGGATACTGTCTTTTTTGTGGTCTAAATGTTGACTTTGGCGTGATTGTTACTGGTCCTGCTGTACGAATAAGTCCTACATCTGATTTCCCTGTTGACCAGAGAGTGTCTGGTATGCTTCGTAAGGCTTTCTCTTCCTCTTCTAATAAGAGTGCCAATCAGATGTCCTCGCTAGACTGCAGGTGCACAGCTGGGTATGTCTGTGTTATCCAATTTAACTTCTGCTTTTGTACTCCCTGTTCGGATAGCTCTAGTTCTGTCTGTTTTTCCCACCTTGTGACTTTTTCCCCTAGGTCTGCCCACTTTACATTCTTGTCCTTAGTTAAACTAACATGTGGTAGTCGATTAGATTTATAAAGTGCAAAGAATTCCTGGGGCAATGAACAGCTAACTACACTGTTCCCCTCTGTGTCCTAGTACAGATTACGTAACACTAATCTGTTTGCACGGTTTTTAAACAGTTCTTGTTCATATTCCCTATCAGGTCCTGGTGTACTGTAATAATACAGAGTACAATGCAACAAATGTTGTTTATCAGTGTCAAGGGAGGGGGACTTACTGATGGCTACATTCATCAGTTCTTCGGTTACTGCCCCTGGACCAGTCGTAACCAAGTCCTGGCTGTACCAGTAAAATGTTTCACCCTCCGATCGCACTACAAAAGTATCCATTTGTCGCTGTGCCTCCATACCTTGCATAGTTGGAACTACTGCTATGCCAAAAATCTGCATAAGGTCTCTGCCCAAAAGGTTTACTGGGCATTTTGCAGAAACAGCAATTTTGCTTTTCTGGGTCATCCCTGAAACAGGGTCAGTTATTGCTATGTTATGGGAGAGTGGCTCCCTATACAGCTGCCCATTAGCTGCTTTCACTAATATATAGTCAAGTGATTCTGAATTTTCTGGTAGTTTGGAAGGATGTATCAGGGTCCGTGATGCCCCCGAGTCACACAAAAATTTTACTTCCCTCCCCTCTACCAGAAGTGTAACTTCCGGTTTCGTGTCTGCTAAGTAGAGCTCCAGGCTCAATAAGGCTAAGTCCAAAATTTCATTCTCTTCACTGTCTGTGACTTCTTGCACATCCTCTATTTCTCCCATCACATCCTCTGTTCCTTCTATCACATTCACATTTGTCTTTTCTTGGTTATTTCTTTCTAGTGATTCCTGACTACCATATAGTCAGTCCTCACCCTCCTTATCTTCCATGGCTACCTTCTTATTTTGCTTGCAATCCCTTGCCAAATGTCCCTTTTTCCCACATTTAAAGCATTCATCCCTTTTCTTTCTCTCTTCAAACTCTTCTGATCGCTTATCAGATTGTTTGTTTCCCTGGGCATTTTTCTTGCCCTTTTTCCCCGACTGTACTACAAAGACTTCTGCTCCATCTTCTACCGCAAATACTTGGGTTTTCTTTTTCTTTTTGCTATTAAAATGCCTTTCGGCATGTCTTGCATATTCAAGTAAGGACTGTAATCTACTTGTGCGGTGATCTACCATGTGTTTTGTAATAAAACTACTGATAGGTGCAATACTACCTTTCAAAAATGCATTCTTTAGCTGCTGCTCATATGGGGAATCATGTGTTTGGTCTTCAGGTACCTGCATTCCACAATGGTTATTAAAACATTCTAGGAATCTAGCAAAATATCTATCAACAGTTTCACCTTCTTGTTGGATGCATTGATTAATGCAAGTCCAGTCTGCCCTAGGCTTTCGTTTTTCAGAGATTCGGTCTGTCAGACCTTTCACTCTGTTATCCAGCTCTGCATTACTATGTGGGAGTGGCTTATGTTCTGCGTCACGGGGATTCCAGTTGCCACTGATCATGTGCCAATCTGGACCTACGATTTGTCTGACTACTTTTTCTACTTCTTCTCCATTTAAATGGTAACTTAACCTCATGCCCTGTAAATCTTCTAAGAACTTTCTAAAATTAACTTTTGGATGGGAAATCCTCTCTGTGGCTTTCCGGATGTCTTCTGGTGTCCAAGGTCTATATACTAGGATAGTTGGGTCCTGCCCTTCCTGTCCTGCCTGAGGATTTGGTACTTCTATGAGCGGACATATCTGTTCTTCATGCATATCTTGTGAGTTTTCATTCATTTGATATAACTCCATATCCCCACTTGTTTTATGTGTTCGAGACCTAGTCTCGGCAGCATCTCTGACAAACGGTTTTGGTTTCGCAGGGACAGTTGGGTATAGCGGAGCTGGATCAGCTTGTCCACTCACTTCATATTCTGGTAATGGAAGTGGAGGGGGCGGAGGGGCCGATGCTATTACCAGGTTATTATCTTCTTTATCTAAAAACATTGCTTTTGAATTCTTAATCTTTTGTTCCCTGTGGTTTGCTTCCTCAAGCCACCTGTGTGCCTGGGGAATGCCTAATTGACATTGCTTTTTTACCTGACCTTTTTGCGTCAGTTTTGAGCTGTTTGACAAGTTTAATAAGCGACGATTTTTCTAGTTAGCCATCAAATTCATATTTATTAACCCATTTTGTATAGTACCTAACATTGTCGACACGTTGTAATTGCATATATTTCGCGTCTTCGGTTAATGGCGGGTCTCAGGATCTTTTTGTGCACTTATTTCCCATGTTGTCCTAACTTAGTTAAAGAAAAATGTTACATAACCCTTCTTATCACGTAGTACCACAATTTCTCTTTTTCACAGTTTATCTAGAATAACTGTTTACCAATTCTGTTTCCCTGATCTATGACAAGACAGCAATCTTTTTTGTCCCTGATCTGTACTTTACAGATCTCCCTGACAAAAACAAAATACTGTAACAAGTCCCTGATCTAAAACAGAAAAAAGGTAAATTCCTCCTTACCTGAGCCTCCGTGATTGACTACTGCACTGGGGCCGTCGACTCGTCCTCCAATCGCAGATCAGAAACAGTGGCCGGCCTCTTTTGAACGACAATTTAGTCGGAGGTCTTTCAAAGCAGAAGAACCAATGTGGTCTCTTCCCTGTACGGTTTCATGCCACCGGGCCCATCTGACCTGAGTCAGAGCGAGAGTTTCCGGTCTGAATGACCAAATCTGTCAAAGGAAAAATTAACTTCAAAAAGATCAATACACGGCAGGTTCAGGTTAAGGCACTTTAATCTTGCAGCAAGGAGACAAAAACATTCTAATACAGAGTTTGTCTAACTAGAATCAGGAAGTGCAGGTATTTTTATACATTTTCTAATAAGACATTGCCTACCAAGCTGACGTAGCGGATCACACGTTTTAACATCATTACTTCATAGCAGCTGTTTGTTCATAATTTTCTGCTTGCACTATCAATTTTGTGAGAAACTTCCTAAGAAAAACAACGTGGCCTTGACGACCACCGGTTAGATACAACTTTCCTCTATGCAATGTTACCATTCAAGGTACTACAGCTAATTTGAGCACAAAGCAAGTATAGATTGCAGTTCATTTCTTTAAACAGTCCTTTGTTTGTCTTTATCTCTTCCCTCTGCAGCTGTGCATGTTCTCATAACACGAACAGAGCTAATTGTTCAAAATCATAACATTATAGAATATGGTATTGTTTCATTTATTACTTCCTGGCCTAGAAGATAATCACCTGCTTCTCAGTACGTTTCCAAAAGGCATAAGCATGAATTTTGCTGTGTTAGCAAACACTAGGTCAGAGGGCATCTTGCAAGTTTCAGAATGCATACTGCAGTTTCAAAAACATCTTTTAGTTTCATATAAAACTAAGCTGTATATAAAATAGAATGAAAAACGTGTTAACTCTTTTAGCTTCTAATTAACACTAAGCACACATATTAATACATATTTTTCTGGCATATATATATATATATATATATATATATATATATATATATATATATACACATAGAGATCTAACCAACAGAACAGTAGAGTATAGTAAGTATACACAGAGTAGGGTAATAGTAGAAAGGGGAGGGATAGATTGAAGGTGTATTTGGGAAGTTTAGGTTGGGACTTGACAAGGGCAAGTTTTGGACTTCAGTAGGAGTAGTTTGGTTTCTTTTTTAAAGTGTGGAGGGTGGGAGATGGATCTTGTGTCTTGTGGTAGTTTGTTCCAGGCATGGGCAACAGAGTATTTGTGGAGCAGTTTACCTACAGTTTTCTTGGGTTGGTAGATGTCTAGTAGTTGTTGATTAGAGGTGTTTAGGGTCTGAGGTGGACAATATATGGAGGCAAAGGAAAAGAGACCTGGACAAGAGGAAGGCTTTAAATAATGGAGTGTAACATTTAGAATTGTGATAGTAGAAGTTGTTGGGGAAGTTCAACCCATTGGAGAGAGTTAAGGGTGGGGCAGTGATGTGCATTGTATGGGGAATTTGTAACAAATCTGGATGTCTTATGGTAAGTTTGTTTTAGTTTGTCCAAGGTTGTGGTCTGAATGTTAATAAGTACTGGGGCAGCATATAGAAGTGAGGGGAGGAGGAGTGCCTGTACTAGTGAGAGTCTAGCACTAGGGGTTAGAAATTTTTTGTTGTAATAAAGCAGATTTAGTTTTTGGGGAGTCTTTTTTATGCATTGAAGTATGTGCAGGTTAAAATTGAGTTTATCATCAATGATAACAACAAGGAATTTTGTGTGGGTTGTTAGAGGAAGAAATAGTAAAGGTGGATTTATGGTGAGCAAGAGAACGGGGGAGAAAGAGCAGGAGTTTTGTCTTCCTAGGGTTAAGGATAAGTACATTTTTGGATAGCCATTTTTCAGTGGATAGAAAGGCATGCTGGGTTAGGGTATGGAGTTCTGTGATATTATTAGAAATGGATATGAGAGTTGAGTTGTCAGCATATTGGATGAGGGAGGATTGTTTGCAATAAGTATAGAGATCATTGGTGAAGACATTAAATAGAAGGGGACCTAAGATCCTAAGAGCCTTGTGGAACTCCTGTTGGGACAGAAATGAATGGAGAGAAGGATGAGAGCCATTTAACAGATTGTTGTCTACAGGAAAAGGTAGCTGGAGAACCAGGCAAGGAAGGTGGAGGATAGATTGATATTAGCAAGTCTAGATAGCAGCAGAGGGTGGGAGACTGTATCAAAAGCTTTGGAGAGGTCAAGGAAGAGACAAGTTATGTGTTTATTGTTATCTGTGGCCTCAGCGATAGTATGGGTGAAGGATAGGAGGGCAGTATTAGTGCTGTGGTTGGGGCAGAAACCATGCTGAGGGGGAGTGAGAAGGTTATGCTGAAGGAGGTGCATAAGAAGCTGTGAGTGAATGCATTTTTCAAGAATCTTAGACATGGGGATAGGATGGCAATGGGTCACTAGTTTGAAGGATGTGTAGAGTTTCCACTTTTATGCAGAGGAATAGTGAAGAAAGATTTCCATAAAGTGGGAATGGTGGATTCTAGAATTGATCTATTGATTAGTATAGATATAGGATAGGCAATGGATTCAGCAGCAAGTTTGAGAAAGGAAGGTGGTAAGTTGTCAGTGGAGGGAGAGCAGGGTTTGAGCTTTAAAAGAAGTTTTCTGATGTATGAAGTGGGAACAGGATGAAAGGAGAAAGGGTTTGTGTCTGGGGGGGTTGGGAGGGGTAGGGAGAGCAGATGTGCTGCAGTTGGATGGTAAGAGTGTTTGGATTGTATCTATAAAGTGTTTATTGAGTAGGGTAGCAATTTCCTGGCGGGCTGTATTAGGGTAGGGACAGGGGTGTGAGGGACAGCCAGGAGAGAGTATTTTATTCAGAGTAGACCAAAACTTCTGAGGGTTGGATTTACTGCTGAGCTGAGCAGAGTTTATAGTAGGACTTTTTGTCATTATTTGTTAGTTTCTTTGTAAGATTTTTTAGCTGTTTGTATTTGTGTAGTAGGAGAAGTTCTTTATTTTTGATCCAGGTTTTCCAAGCAATATCTCTTTTGTGCATAAGGGACCTAGTTTCCTTGGAAAACCAGGGAGCATAGTTAGATTTAATTCAAATCTTCCTAGAGGGAGCAAGGGAGTATAGGGTATTCAGGAAGAAGGTATTGAACATGTTGACTGCTTCACTGAGAGGGATATGTCTAAGGATTGACCAGCGTATACTGGAAAGAGTGGAGTTGAATTGGGATATATTAAAGTTAGAGAGGTTATGACCATTTCTGTAAAGGTATGGTTTGGGAGGTTGAGTGGAGTGTCTAAGGACAGAGGTGGGGAGGCAATCACTGAGGGAGTCTGGTATGGTAGTGGGGTTATGGTACTGGAGGGGAGAGTTAGTAAGAATCCAGTCAATTATGGAGCTGGATAATGAATTTTTGTGAAGGTGGGTGGGGGAAGATATTAGTTGGTGAAAGCTATGTAGGTTGATACTGAATTGAGGAAAGTCAGTAGGAAGCTTGGACCAATCCAAGTTGATGTCTCCTGAGAAGAAGGTTTCATAGGGTATATTATGGGAAAACCAGTATAGGATGTCTTCTATGATAGACAAATTATTCCCTGGGGGATATAGATGGAGGCAACAGTGAATTTCTTGTAAGAATTAAGGTGGCAGTTTAGAATAATAAGTTCAGATGGGTGGAAGTTAAGGAAGGGTATGGAAGGGGGTGAAATATTGAGGCCAAAGGAGAAGAGGATGGCTACACCACCTCCCTTTTTCTGGGATCTGTCAGACTGAAAAATATTATAGCCAGGTGGAAGAATTTCGTTATTAGTGATGTAAGGCTTGAGCCAAGTTTCAGATAGGCAAAGGATATGAGGAGTGGTATGGGCTATCCAGGTGTGCAATTCAGAGATTTTGGTAGTTACCTTATGAATATTCAGTGAGTATATAGATATGTGCTTATAAAAGGATGAGTTTTGTGTATGAGGATAGGGGTGGTGAGAGGAGTTTGGAGAGGGGGATGTGGGTGGAGAATTGAGGGGAATTTGGTTGTGGGTAGTGAGATGGCATGAGGATTGGGGTGGATTTCCCCAGAGCTGAGTAAGTTTTTATTGAGAAGAAAAGTTGTAGTAAAAGGTAAAAGAAGTTTGGGAAGTTTAGGTTTAGGTTTGCTGGTAGGTGAGACAATTAGAATTTGAGGAAGTTTTATGATGAAATGTGGTGGAGTGGTTAAATAGAGTTGAGGATATAATAACGGAGTAAGTCGTTAGTTGAGTAATATGGGTATAGGAGATAGGAAAGCATATGAGTAAGCAGGAAAGGTGGGAGTGGTAGGAAGTGAGAGTGAAAAAGAGTATGAGGAGAGTAGTGGAGATAATAAGGTGTTGCATATTAGAGTATAATAGTTAAGGGCAGGAAGTGGTGCAGATTGGGACTGGATTGCTGTTGTGGTGGGAGTGGTTAGTGATAGGAAGTTAGTGATGGGTGGATAGTGAGAGAGGAAGGGGAGGGAGTGCTTGGTATAAAGGAAATTGAAGTGGGGGTGGATTGGAATGGGGGTAGGATAGGGGAGCGGAGTGAGCCTGAGCAAAGCAAGAGCAAATGGAGCAGAGCTTCCCACTGTTCTTACTGAGGCAGGAATGCTGAAAAGAAAAAAATTAGAAAAAACACTGGGCTAGTGGGGCTAAGGTGAGCGTATAGTGTTTTTCCTATCAGTGTTCATCAGGCTTAGTAGGTAACAGGGAAAACTAACTGAAATGGAGCACAAAGCAAATTATTTGTGACTGTGTAACTGAGCAGCCAGGGCTGACAAGGCCAGTAGGCAATACAGCAGTCCGGAAAGTAAAGTAATTAGATAGTATAATTCACTTTAGGTTACAGCAGTTGACTAGGTATGTACCCATTAGGTAAAAAGAAATTCCCAACTGTTCGTAGGTGTGCTAGGGTTGAAATTACTGAAGGTATACTGTCCTCTGGTGACTAAAAGAAGGAACAGCATGTGCATGTCTGTTGAAATGAATTAAGAGGTCCGAGCGAGTGTGGGAGCTACTATTTAAGAGTACAAATCAAATACAGTGCAGGAGCCAGTATAAAGAATACAAATTCAGTACAGTGCAGGAAATACAGTACACTGTAGGATAGCACCTACAGTTAGAAAGTCTTGGAAAGGTCAGTCCACGAAGACTGGAGGGAGGATTAATCAGGTCTCAGAGTGGTGGGGTCTACAGTAGATGGGAATAATGTAGTTGAAAGTAGGGGAAGGTCAATAACAAACTGTCGACTGTCTGAAGCTGCAGAGACAAAAGAAAGTGAGAAAAAAAAACACAGGTTAAATATGAACAAAAGCAGAGAAAATGAAGGAGCATAAACACAGAAAAAGCTAGCTGAGAACAAGACAAGAGTACAGGGAAGTAGAAGAGAGCTGGGAACTTAAGCAAGGTACGTAAAGCGTACAGTGGAGAGTAACTTACAAAGATTTGGAAAGACACCTACGAGAGGAACACTAAAAGTGGGAAATACAGTGTATCAGAGAGTTATAAAGCAACTTCACATGCCTAATTACAAAAAGAAATATACAAGGTAGATGTTAATTTAAAAACCAGAGACAGTACACTTTGCCCATATGGGTATTCCAAATCAGCAAACACCTAACAGTTCAGCAGTGAGATAACTAAGCAAATCACCAGAGAAGCAGCATTGGTACTTTGTTTAATAGCGTTAGACTTTAGATTAACTGTTGAAAACAGCTTAGTGACTCATTTTGAATAATGTACATAGGGTATGAGCCAGTGCCGCAGTAACGCGGTAAGCAAACCACTAGTAAAAAATGATTAGCAGTGATAGAAAAATGGTTTAATTCAACATAACATACATTAACAGTGAAATCTTCCAACATATAAAGCCAAGAGATGCTTATTCAACAAAACTGTAAAAGCAGCTAGGAACTGCATAACAGTGAATCATATGAAAATGGTGTGGACGTTTAAAGTAGCATATCACAAATTAAAAGTGAAACCGTGTAACATAAAGACAAAAAGCAATTATTCAAAAGAACTGTATTAGCTAGATACAATTACTGGCAAGCACACGACGCGGAACACCGGAGATACGACTGGACTGCAAGGAAGGAGATTTAAAAATGGCGCCACAGCTACAGATGCCTAATTATACATTTCTGTATGGTAGGAAAGGAGGGAGGGAGCAACACATGCTCTGATCATGTAGCCCACACTGGTATGACCCTGACCCTGAGTAGCATCCTGCCCTCACCAAGAATACCTCAGTATAAAGAAAAAATGATCAATTTCAACAATTGGCTAAGCTTCTGGTGTCATTCAAAGGGGATCCAGTGTCTGTCAGCTTGGGACGACATGCTGTACAAGCCGCGTTGCTTCACAAAAGATGGCTTGCACCTGTCACCCCTAGGCTTTTGAATACTGGCCAAGGCTCTTGCTGCCCCCATAGTGCCTTTTTTAGGCAAGGCTCAAAAGTCAAACCCACCTCCGTAAACAGCACGATTAACAAAAAACTGAGGGTTATGCTACTCAACGCCAGAAGTTTAAATCTCAAAACGCACGTGCTCTAAGCACTCCTCAGTATGGAGAACATCGACATCTGTGCCATATCTGAAACCTGGTTCAAAGCTCCAGAGAGCACCCTAGCACTACAGGGCTACAACTCATACCACACGTTTCGACCACAGAACACGGACCAAAACACAAAAGGAGGGGGTGTATCCATATTCAACAAGGATACCTACACCTCCAGGTTAGTGGCGCAGCATAATACCTCTGAGATCATCCATGTGCAACTAACATTGGGCAAATCTCCAATGCAAATTGTGGCCTGCTACAGATCACCCTCCATGACCCAGGACCACCACTCCAACTTTCTGAAGATACTGGAAAACATGAAGGTCCTACCAAACACCCTGATATTGGGTGATTTCAATTACCCTACCATTCACTGGGAAACCTACTCGAGTACAAATTCTCAGGCCCAGCGCTTCCTGGAATTCATCAACTCAAATGCCCTGGATCAGCTGGTAAACTCCCCTACCAGAGGTGAAAACATGGTCATCACCAACATGGGCAACAGGTGTTCCACACCAAATGTCAACCCATCACTGGTGAGATCAGACCATAAACTATACACTCTGGATGTCCACACCCCACCACCACCCCCAACTAAGGAAACCACAGTAAAAAACTTTTCTAAAGCAAACTTCACCTTAATTAAGACAGAGGTGGTAAGTTTCACAGCCCCCACTCTAAAGGGTAATGCTTCCCAAGATGCAGAAACCTTTACAAATGCACTCTATGAGCACCTACAAGGGTACATGGATCATGCCATCCCTAGCAAAACTAAGGCTCAATCCTCTAAGAGAAAGAAACCAGTTTGGTGGACCCTTGCAATAAACAGGCTATACAATAGAAGGAGGAAACTAGTTCAGAAAAAAAGCAAATCCCAAGAAGGAAAGACATCCCTGATCAGTATCATTAAGAAACTGAGGTCCCTCATGAAATCATCCAAGGCTAACTTTGAAAGAAAAATAGCCAAGGATTCAAAAGATAACCACAAAGCCTTCTTTAGCTATGTCAAGAATCTAAGTGGCAACTCGCAGATATGCTCTGAGCTAGTGCAAAATAGCACAAAATATACTGAACCTACTGATATTGCCAACATCCTGACAGATAGATTCAGTGCAAACTCCACCCCCCGCTCACTTCCAAAAGGGCCCACAACAATACCGGAAAAGTGTAGTGTCCCAAAAATCACAGACGCACAGGTGAAAACAGCCCTTTCAAAAGCCAAAAATACAGCGTCAATGAGACCAGATGGTGTCCCAGGCTGCGTCTTGCATGAACTAACCCCCCACCTAAACACATTGTTCAACCTCACCCTCTCCACAGACTATGTGCCCATAGAATGGCGCACAGCAAGGGTTATTCCTCTCCACAAAGGAGGGGCAACAACTGACCCTGGTAACTATCGCCCCATAAGCCTGACTAGCCTGGTCTGCAAGGCTATGGAGCGCATCATCATGGAACTCATTAACAAAGACATTGGGAACCTCCACACACTTGACCTGACCCAGTTCGGCTTTGTTAAGGACAGATCTTGCCTACTATACCTGGTTGACTTCTTCAAGACAGTCACCAAGGCCATAGACGTGGGAAAGGTGGTTCACACAGCCTACCTTGACCTCACCACGGCTTTCGACACCTTTCCTCACTCGGGTATTACAGAAAAAATCACCAGCCTGAACATAAACCCCTACATCACGAGATGGATTGCCAACTGGCTTACAGACAAAACTCACACGGTAAGAATAGCAGGCTCCAGGTCCGACTCTAAACCAGTCACAAGTGGTGTCCCACAAGGCTCAGTCCTGTGACCCCTACTGTTCGGCATATACTTCTCAGAAGTACAGGCAAACACAGGAGGACTATGGCTAACCAAGTTCGCCGATGACTGCAAACTGGGAGCCATAATTGACTCTCCGGCTGACATGGACATCCTCTAAAAGGGCCTTACTGAGATGGACACCTGGTGTCAAAGTCATGACCTCAAGCTAAATACCAAAAAATGCATAGACATCCCATTTGGAAAAAACAAAACACCCATGAATTACCACATAGGTGGCAGCCCCCTTAATACAGAAGAGGTAATAACAGATCTGTGGACCCAGGTAGATAGTAATCTCTCCTTTGACAATCATATTGTCAAAGTAGTTAGGAAATCCTTCTATGTGGCCCATCTAATTACTAAAGGGTTTGCATCTAGAAATAAAGAGGTTATAGTGCCCCTCTACTCGTCACTCATCAGACCCATCATAGAGTACAATGCCCCATTTTGGATGTACCTCACTAGACACTTCCAACAGCTGGAAAGACCACAAAAGTACCTCACCAAGAGGATTACTGGCCTCAAATATATGTCCTATGCAGCCCGACTGAAAATACTCCGGCTGTACTCAGTGGCATATCACTTACTCAGAGGTGATCTCTGCCTGACTTACAAAGCCATGTCCAACTCAGAATTGATGGCCATGCTCCACCTAAAGAAATGCAAGTCACTGCGAGCCACGCGTTCTAGTGAGCTAAACCTCACCATAACAATAAATAGAAAATGCTGGAGGGATAGATTCCTGTCACACAGACTCCCCATACTTTGGAACAAAATTCCAAATTACATCAGGTAGAGCCCCTCACTAACACTCTTCAAGAGAAACCTTGACGAGTGGATGGGTAACAGAAAATACACCCCGGGATCACTTCATTGGCTCTGCTTGACAGAGGATCAGTTAATTAATCAATGAGGTGGTGAAAGCCGACGCCCTCTGACTAGGCTTATAAATGTCCTCAGGCAGATAGCCTAGTACTTACCTATGAACCTATGTTCTGAGGGAGGTAATTTAGTTATCCACAGTACTAATGTCTGGCCTGGTTGTTACTGAGGCAGGAATGCTGAAAAGAAAAACAATCAGAAACAGCACTGGGCTAGTGAGGCTAAGGTGAGCGTGTACTGCTTTTCCTATCAGTATACTTCAGGCTTAGTAGGTAAGAGGGAAAAATTAATTGTAATGGAGCAGAAAGCAAACTATTTGGGACCGTGTACCTGAGCAGACAGGGCTGACAAGGCCAGTAGGCAATACAGCAGTCCAGAAATTAAAGTAGTTAGATAGTGTAGTTCACTTTAGGTTACAGCAGTTGAGTAGGTATGTACCCTTTAGGTAAAAAGAAATTCGCAACTGCTCGTAGGTGTGCTAGGGTTGAAATTATTTAATGTACACTGCCCTATGGTGACTAAAAGAAGGACCAGCATGTGTACGCCTGTTGAAATTAATTAAGATGTCCAAGCGAGTGTGAGAGCCAATATTTAAGAGTACAAATCAAATACAGTGCAGGAGCCAATATAAAGAATACAAATTCAATACAGTGCAGGAAATACAGTACACTGTAGGATAACACCTGCACTTAGAAAGTCTTGGAAAGGTCTGTCCACAAAGGCTAGAGGGAAATGAAGCAGATCCCTGAATGCTGGGGTCCACAGTAGATGGGAATAATGTAGTAAAAAGTAAGGGCAGGCAGATTAGAAACATTTGACTGCCCAATGCTGCAGAGACAAGAGAAAGTAAAAAAAAAATTACAGGTTAATTATGAGCAAAAGAAGAGAAAATGATGGAGTGTAAGCGTAGAAACAGCTAGGCGAGAACAAGACAAAAGTACAGGGAAGTAAAAGAGAGCTGGGAACTGAAGCAAGGTACGTAAAGAGTACAGGGGAGAGCAACTTACAAAGATATGGAAAGACAGCTAAGAGAGGAAAACTAAAAGAGGGAAAATACAGTGTATCAGTGAGATATAAAGCAACTTCACATTCTTAATTACAAAAAGAAATATACAAGGTAGATGTTAATTTAAGAAACAGAGGCAGTACACTTCGCCCATATGGGTATTCCAATTCAGCAAATATCTAAAACTTCAGCAGTAAGATAATTAAGCAAGTGACCAAAGAAACAGCGGTTTACCATTATAATGTTGAAAATTATGTTGTCGATCAGCCCGTTGGGTGAACCAAAATGCCGAATTCTGTATATCGAACGTCACCAAAGGTCGAAACTCAGCAAATCGAACAGCAGATTCGTTGAGTTTCGAACTCCAATGTCGAACACACAATGTAAAGTAGGGAGGCAAGCCCTCCTGTACCCCTCATGTGAGGGGGTTGTGCCCCCCACATCCCCCTACTTTAATATTCTAACTCCAAGATCGCACTACAGTGGGGAAAGGGTCCATTTCCTGATCCCCACTATAGTGCAGCCCGCACCCAAAATGCCAAATCTGTAATGAACGAATGTCACTTTGCATGGGCTCATTGCACATTTGAAGCATTTTTATTCAACTTTACAAAAACTGGAAAATGTCCTTTCGAATTTGTCTCTCACACATGTGCAGTACGCACATATAAAGGTAAACCGAAACAGCTATGGTACTTGGTTTAACAGCATTAGGTCTTTAAATTAACTATTGAAAACAGCTTAGCGACTCATTTTGAATAATTATACACAGGGTATGAGCCAGTGCTGCAGTAACGTGGTAAGCAAAATCACTACTAAATAATGCGTAGGAGTGAGCAAAAAAATATTTAAAGTAACATAACACACATTAACAGTGACATCTTGCAACATATAAAGCCATGAGGTGCTTATTCAACAAAACTGTAAAAGCTGCTGCGAACTGCATAACAGTGAAACATATGAAAATGGTGTGGATGTTTAAAGCAGCATAACACAAATTAACAGTGAAACCTTATAACATAAAGCAAAAAGCAATTATTCAACAGAACTGTATTACCTAGATACACTTACGGGCAGGCACACAACACGGGAGACTGAGGATATGATTGGACTGCAAGGAAGGAGATTTAAAAATGGCGCTGCAGCTACAGACTCCTAATTATAAATTTCTGCAGGGTAGGGAAGAGGGGAGGGAGCAAAATGTGTTCTGAGGGAGGTAATTTACTTATCCACAGTACTAATGTCCAGCCCGGTTGTTACTGAGGCAGGAATGCTGAAAAGAAAAACAATCAGAAACAGCTCTGGGCTAGTAAGGCTAAGATGAGTATATAGTGTTTTTCCTATCAGTGTTCATCAGGCTTAGTAGGTAACAGTGAAACCTAACTGAAACAGAGCACAAAGCAAATTATTTGGGACTGTTTACCTGAGTAGACAGCAATGAAAAGGCCAGTAGGCAATACAGCACTCCAGAAAGTGAAGTAGTTAGATAGTGTAGTTAACTTTCAGTTACGGCAGTTGAGTAGGTATGTACCCTTTAGGTAAAAAGAAATTGCCAGCTGCTCATAGGTGTGCTAGGGTTGAAATTACTTAAGGCACACTGCCCTCTGGTGACTAAAAGAAGGAACAGCATGTGTATGCTTGTTGAAATGACTTAAGAGGTCTGAAAGTGTGTGTGAGTCATTATTTGAGAGTACAAATCAAATACAGTGCAGGAGCCAGTATAATAAATACAAATTCAATACAGTGCAGGAAATATAGTACAATGCAGGATAGCACCTACACTTACAAAGTCTTGGAAAGGTCTGACCACGAAGGCTGGAGGCAGGATTAATCAGGTCTCAGAGTGGTGGGGTCTACAGTAGATGGGAATAATGAAGTAGAAAGTAGGGGCAGGTTGATTAGAAATGTTTTACTGCCCGTAGCTACAGAGAAAAGAGAAAGTGAGAAAAAATGCAGGTTAAATATAAACAAAAGCAGAGAAAATGAAGGAACATAAATGTAGAAGCAGCTAGGTGAGAACAAGACAAGAGTACAGGGAAATAGAAGAGAGGTGGGAACTGAAGCAAGGAACGTAAAGAGTACAGGGGAGAGAAACGTACAAAGATTTGGAAAGACAGCTAGAAGAGGAACACGAAAAGTGGGAAAATACAGTGTATCAGTGAGCTATAAAGCAACTTCACATGCTTAATTGCAAAAAGAAATATATAAGGTAGATAATAATTTAAAAACCAGACACAGTATACTTCACCCATATGGGTATTCAAATTCAGCAAACACCTAAAACTTTAGCAGTAATTAACCAATTAAGCAAATGACCAAAGAAGCACCATTGATACTTGGTTTAACAACGTTAGACTTTAGATTAACTACTGAAAACAGCCTAACGACTCAGTTAAATAATTATACACAGGGTATGAGCTAGTGCCGCAGTAATGCGGTAAGCAAAACCACTACTAAGAAATGAGTAGCAGTGAGAAAAAAATAAATGATTTAAAGAAACATAACAAACATTAACAGTGAAATCTTGCAGCATATAAAGCGATGAGGCGTTTATTCAACAAAACTGTAAAAGCTGCTAGGAAATGCGTTACAGTGAAACATGTGAAAATGGTGTGGATGTTTAAGGCAGCATAACACAAATTAACAGTGAAACCTTGTAACATAAAGCCAAAAAGCAATTATTCAACAGAACTGTAGTAGGTAGATACACTTACTGGCAGATACATGAAGCGAGAGACTGGAGATATGACTGGACTCCAAGGAAGGAGACTTAAAAATGGTGCTGCAGCTACAGACGCCTAATTATACATTTCTGCAGGGTAGGGAAAATGGGGAAAGAGCAACACGTGTTCTGCATATTCTGAGGGAGATAATTTAATTATCCACAGTACAAATGTTTGCCCCCGTTTGTTACTGAGGCAGGAGTGCTGAAAAGAAAAACAATCAGAAACAGCACTGAGCTAGTGAGGCTAAGGTGAGCGTATAGGCTTAGTAGGTAACAGGGAAAACTGATTGAAATGGAGCACAAAGCAAATTATTTGGGACTGTGTACCTGAGCAGACAGGGCTGACAAGGCCAGTAGGCAATACAGCAGTCCGGAATTGAAAGTAGTTAAATAGTGTAGTTCACTTTAGGTTACAGCAGTTGAATAGGCATGTACCCTTTAGGTAAAAACAAATTCCCAACTGCTCATAGGTGTTCTAGGGTTGAAATTACTTAAGGTACACTGCCCTCTGGTGACTAAACGAAGGAACAGCATGTGTATGCCCGTTGAGATGAATTAAGAAGTCCGAGAAAGTGTGCGAGCCAGTATTTAAGAGTACAAATGAAATACAGTGCAGGAGCCAGTATAAAGAATACAAATTCAATACAGTGCAGGAAATACAGTACACTGTAGGATAACACCTGCACTTAGAAAGTCTTGGAAAGGTCTGCCCACAAATGCTGGAGGGACGATTAAGCAGGTCTCAGAGTGGTGGGGTCCACAGTAGATGGGAATAATGTAGTAGAAAGTAGGGGTAGGTGGAGTAGAAAAGGTTGACTGTCCAAAGCTGCAGAGAGAAAAGAAAGTGAGAAAAAAATGCAGGTTAAATATGAACAAAAGAAGAGAAAATGAAGTAGCATAACTGTAGAAATGGCTAAGTGAGAACAAGACAAGAGTATAAGGAAGCTGAAGTGAGCTGGGATCTGAAGCAAGGTACGTAAAGAGTACAGGGGAGAGTAACTTACAAAGATTTTGAAAGACAGCTAAGAGAGGAACACTCAAAATGAAAAAAATACAGTGTATCAGTGAGATATAAAGCAACTTCACATGCTTAATTACTAAAAGAAATATACAAGTTAGATGTTAATTTAAAAACCAGAGACAGTACAATTCGCCCATATGGGTATTCCTATTCAGCACCAAAAATTTCAGCAGTAAGATAATTAAGCAAATAACCAAAGAAAAAGCATTGGTACTTGGTTGAACAGCATTAGTCTTTAGATTAAGTATTGAAAACAGCTTAGTGACGCATTTTGAATAATTATATATAGGGTATGAGCCAATGCAGCAGTAATGCGGTAAGCAAAACCACTACTAAGAAATGCATAGCAGTGAGCAAAAAAAAATGGTTTAAAGCAACGTATCACACATTTAACAGTGAAATCTTGCAACATTAAAGCCAGGAGGTGCTTTTTCCAAAAAAACTGAAAAAGCTGCTAGGAACTGCGTAACAGTGAAACATATGAAAATGCTGTGGATGTTTAAAGCAGCATAACACAAATTAACAGTGGAACCTTGTAACATAAAGCCAAGAAGCAATTTTCAACAGAACTGTATTAGCTAGATACAATTACTGGCAGACACACAACGTGGGGGACCAGGGATATGACAGTACCGCAAGGAAGGAGATTTTAAAATTGCGCCACAGCTACTGATGCCTAATTATAAATTTCTGCAGTTTAGGGAAGGGGTGAGGGAGCAACATGTGTTCTGAGGGAAGTAATTTAGTTGTCCACAGCACTAATGTCTATCCCAGTTGTTACTGAGACAGGAATGCTGAAAAGAAAAACAATCAGAAACAAAACTGGGCTAGTGAGGCTAAGGTGAGCGTATAGTGCTTTTCTTATCAGTGTTCATCAGGCGTAGTAGGTAAAAGGGAACTAGTTGAAAAGGAGGACAAAGCAAATTATTTGGGACTGTGTATCTGAGCAGACAGGTCTGACAAGACTAGTAGGCAATACAGCATCCAGAAAGTAATGTAGTTAGATAGTTTAGTTCACTTTAGGTTCCAGCAGTTGAGTAGGTATGTACCCTTTAGGTAAAAAGAAATTCCCAAATGCTCGTAGTCTGCTAGGGTTGAAATTACTTAAAAGTACACAGCACTCTGGTGACTAAAAGAAGGACCAGCGTAGGTATGCCTATTGAAATGAATTTAGAGGTCCGAGTGAATGTGGGAGCCAGTATTTAAGAGTACAAATCAAATACAGTGCAGGAGCCAGTATAAAGAATACAAATTCAATACAGTGCAGGAAATATAGCACACTGTAGGATAGCACCTAAATGTAGAAAGTCCTGGAAAGGTCTGTCCATGAAGACTGGAGGGAGGATGAAGCAGGTCTCAGAGTGTTGGGGTCCACAGCAGATGGGAATAATGTAGTAGGGACAGGTCAATCAGAAATGGTTGACTGTCTGAAGCTGCAGAGACAAGAGAAAGTGAGAAAAAAATACAAGTTAATTATGAGCAAAAGCAGACAAAATGAAGGAGCGTAAGCATAGAAACAGCTAGGTGAGAACAAGACAAGAGTACAGGGAAGTAGAAGAGAGCTGGTAACTGAAGCAAGGTACGTAAAGAGTACAAGGGAGAGTAACATACAAATATTTGGAAAGACAGTAAAGACAGGAACACTAACAGTTGGAAAATAAAATGTATCAGTGAGATATAAAGCAACTTCACATGCTTAATTACAAAAAGAAATATACACGGTAGATGTTAATTTAAAAACCAGAGACAGTACACTTCGCCCATATGGGTATTCCAATTCAGCAAACACCTCAAACTTCAGCAATAATATAAGTAAGCAAATGAGCAAAGAAATAGTATTGGTACTTGGATTAACAGCATTAGACTTTATATTAACTATTGAAAACAGCTTAGAGACTCATTTTGAATAATTATACACAGGGTATGAGCCAGTGCCACAGTAACATGGTAAGCAAAACCACTACTAAGAAATGTGTAGCAGTGAGCAAAAAAAATGGTTTAAAACAATATAACACACATTAATTCCTAAATAGCCAGTGATAAGTGGGGGTAGTTTGCTTCATTGTTATTCGGTTTCTGCCTTTTATAAGGGGTACATTTTGGATTATTTTCTGCTTAAACTCTGAGCTTTGGCCAGCTAAGACCTACATGCAATCAACTGGATGCATAAGTGAATTTAAGTAAATCTTTATCTGCACTTTTTTCAAATAATACAGCATTTAAATTGATTTATTTGTGTTGCATTGAATACTATCTAGCTGGAAGTTGTGGCTCTGTTTTTTCAGTTAGTTCCCCACCCACCCTGCCTGCTTTTGTTTTGGTGTTAATCTTGGTGGCTTTGAAACTGCCCGCCCCTTTTGTAAATTTGTATTTGGATACTCCTCCTGGGCCCATCTCATTTGCTCACTCAAAAAAAAAATGTGCACTTTTTTCATCTGCTTTTACTATATTTGTGTTTCTTCCTACTTTATTTTGCTTTTGCATCATCTTGAAAGTACTCAATTGTATTTATTACAGCTTGGTGTAACTATCATTATAAGCCTTTTGGTTTAAGCACTTGGGCTTCAGACCAGTTGTTTTACATTAAGAAGGTTTGTGGTCTGTACTGTTGTGGCACAGTTGGGAACTGCTGATTGAAGGCTCAGCGTCTGTTATTCTAAAAGTGTATTAGTTCTGGTTTAAGCACTTGGGCTTCAGGCCAGTTATTTTACATTAAGAAGGTTCGTGGTCTGCACTCTTGTGGGAGGAGAGGCTGGACTCTGCCCTTCTGAGCTGGGAATTTCTGGTTAAAGGCTTATAGTGCCTGCATATTTGAACTGTTTCTTACTGAAATTGGTGTACCTTGTTTGCTGTAGAATATACTAGATCCAGGCCTGCTGAATCTAGCTTTGTTTGCATAACTTGAGCACTAATTCAGGCCTTCTTAAAAGTACTCAGCTGTATTTATTACTGCTTGTTAGTAACCTGATTAAAGTGCAGCTATCATTCTAAGCCTTTTGGTTTAAGCACTTGGACTTCAGACCAGTTGTTTTACATTAAGGTTTGTGGTCTGCACTGTTGTGGCAGGACAGGTAGCTTACATCCTTCTAAGTTGTGAACTGCTGATTGAAGGCTCAGTGTATGTTATTCTAAAAGTGTATTAGTTCTGGGTTAAGCACTTGGGCTTCAGGCCAGTTATTTTACATTAAGAAGGTTCATGGTCTGCACTCTTGTGGGAGGAAAGGCTGGACTCTGCCCTTCTGAGCTGGGAATTTCTGGTTAAAGGCTTATAGTGCCTGCATATTTGAACTGTTTCTTACTGAAATTGGTGCACTTTGTTTGCTGTAGCATAGAATAGATCCAGGCCTGATGAATCTAGCTTTGTTTGTATAACCTGAGCACTAATCCAGGCCTTCTTTTTTGGAGAAGGTTCCCTTGCACCCCAGTGGCAGGAGTGTGTAGTTAAAACTTGTCTGATTGAAGGCTACAGGAACAGGGCTCAGTTTTGAGATTTTTTTACTGGTTAATTGGGTAATTTGTTTAAAAGCCTTTTCTGATTGTTTATAGTTATCTAAAGCTGTTTTAAGTGTATTTTTTACTATTTGTAGTCATTTAAAGCTGTTTTAAGTGTATTTTTTCTGTTTTTGCCTTATCTTTAAAAAAAATCCTTGTTTTCCACCTTTCTAAGCTAGTATAGTCCAGTTTTCAGGCTAGTGCTGAATTCAGGGCTGTGTTACAATTTTCTGAGTTGCCCATACCCTACTTGGATAGAAGGAGGTTTCTCTGTTCACCTGTGAGAGAGGGAGCTTTGAGCAGCTATCTGTCCCTTGAGGAGTGGTTCCAGCCCAGAAGTTAGTAGTTTATAGGCCATGTTGGGCTAATTTCTATCTCTTTCATTTCCCTGCTGTAAAAACTGTGTTTGCATGGTTTTGCACGTCTGGGCAGCACTGGTTAGCGAGGGCTAAATTTATCCTGGCTCCACCAAGTCTCCTCTTCAGTTTTTTCCTTGAAAGTAGTCGAACTCTCGACCTAAGCATTTAAAAAGCATCCTACAGTCCAGCACTTGCTCAGACCTAATAGCAAACACTAATATACCCTGAAACTTGATTGCCCAGCAGGGCAAGGCTCATTATTCACCCCTCATCAACCAAGCTACTAAGCAGCTCACCCTACTATTCAGGCATGACCAAAGGGCAATTTCAGGTATACTCTCCAGTCCAGCTGGTGAATCTGGGTATCCTGAGGCAATGTTACAACTGCTTCATTTACACAGACAACCCTCTCCTCCTACCACAAACCATTAATATATGCGAGAGATGCAATTATATAGCTAAATTGGAGGCTAAGCTCTCTCCACCCAAGACTGGAATAGGCAGTCATGAGGAGAAGGTTAACACTTGCACCACACCTCCAGCCTCACATAGCCATGCTAAACCAGCACTGGCAAAAAATACACATAAAAACACACAATCATACTCAGAGGCTCTAAATAAAAACCTGAAAAAGCATCACATACCTCCAAAGTAGGCACCCAAAAAACTGCACCTCCTGTCACAAACCAGACAACACATAAAACACAAAATCAGTGTGCCGCACAATCACAGCCCTTAAGGCGAAATAACATACCTAACACACTAGTAATAGGCAACTCTATAGTCAAGCACACTGACGTCCCACTCACTAGGCTGGACAAGGAGAAGGTTACTGTTAGCTGCCTGTCGGGAGCCAGAATCCATCACATAACACAAGCACTCAGGTCACTCCAGAACAAGTACAAATATGACTCGGTCATTGTTCATGTTGGTGAGAATACCTGAGACGTACCTCCCTGGACTACATGAAAACAGGCATGGAAGAGCTCTCTGATCATGTAGCTCAGGAGGGTATGACCCTGACCCTGAGTAGCATCCTGATCTCACCAAGAATGCTACCGCAGTATAAAGAAAAAAATGATCAATTTCAACAATTGGCTAAGCTTCTGGTGTAATTCAAAGGGGATCCAGTGTCTGTCAGCCTGGGACGACATGCTCAACAAGCCTCATTGCTTCGGAAGAGACGGTTTGCACCTGTCACCCCTAGGCTTTCGAATACTGTCCAAGGCTCTTGCTGTCCCCATAGTGCCTTTTTTAGGCAAGGCTCAAAAGTAAAACCCACCTCAGTAAAAAGCACAAATAAAAAATGAGGGTTATGCTACTAAACACCAGGAGTTGAAATCTCAAAATGCACATGCTCGAAGCATTCCTCAGTATGGAGAACATTGACATCTGTGCAGTAACTGAAACCTGGTTCAAGGCTCCACAGAGCACCCCAGCACTACCGGGCTACAACTCATACCACAAATTTTGGCGCAGAACATGGACCGAAACACAAAAGGAGGGGGTGTATCCATATTCATCAAAGATACCTACACCTCCAGGTTAGTGGCGCACCATGATACCTCCGAGATCATCCATGTGCAACTAATATCAGGCAAATCTGCAATGCAAATTGTGGCCTGCTACAGATCACCCCCCCATGACCCAGGACCACCACTCCGCCTTTCTGGAGACATTGGAAAACATGAAGGTCCTACCAAACACCGTGATATTGGGCAATTTCAATTACCCTACCGTTAACTGGGAAAACTACTTAAGTACAAACTCCCAGGTCCATCACTTCCTGGAATTTATCAGCTCAAATGCCCTGGATCAGCTGGTAAACCCCCCTACAAGAGGTGAAAATATATTGGACCTGGTCATCACCAACATGGGCGACAGGTGTTCCACACCAGAGGACAACTCATCACTGGTTAGATCAGACCATAAACTAATCACTCTGGATGTCCACACCACTTCACCATCTCCAACCAAGGAAACCACAGTGAAAAACTTTCCTATAGCAAACTTCACCTTACTTAAGAGAGAGGTGGTACATTTCACAGACCTCACGCTAAAGGATATCAGTGTCCAAGATGCAGGAACCTTTACAAATGCACTCTATGAGCACCTACAAGGATGAATGGATCGTGCCATCCCTAGCAAAACCAAGACTCACTCCCCTAAGAGAAGGAAACTAGTCTGGTGGACACCTGCCATAAACAGGCTATACAATAGAAGGAGGAAACTAGTTTAGAAAAAAAGCAAATCCCAAGAAGGAAAGACATCCCTGGTCAGTAACAGTAAGAACCTAAGGTCCCTTATAAAATCCTCCAAGGCTAGCTTCGAAAGAAAAAATAGCCAAGGATTTGAAAGATAACCACAAAGCCTTCTTTAGCTATGTCAAGAATCTAAGTGGCAACTCGCAGATATGCTCTGAGCTAGTGCAAAATAGCACAAAATATACTGAACCCACTGATATTGCCAAAATCCTGTCAGATAGATTCAGTGCAAACTTCAACCCACTTTCACCCCCAAAAGGGCCCACAACAATACCAAAAAAGTGTAGTGTCCCAGAAATCACAAATGCACAGGTGAAAACAGCCCTTTCAAAAGCCAAAAGCACAGCATCAATGGGGCCAGATGGTGTCCCAGGCTGTGTCTTGCACGAACTACAGAATGGACTAACCCTCCACCTAAACACACTGTTCAACCTCAGCCTCTCCACAGGCTATGTGCCCATAGAATGGTGCACAGTAACGGTTATTCCACTCCAAAAAGGAGGGGCCACAACTGACCCTGGTAACTATCGCCCCATAAGCCTGATTAGCCTGGTCTGCAAGGCTGTGGAGCACATCATCATGGAACTCATTAACAAAAACAGCGTTCGCTCCAACAAGTAACCAAAAACCAAATGGCAGCAGCTAACGCCACAGTCTATGTAATCTTGAGAAACCAATAACTCCTTCTTTAGATATAAAACCAAGGTAACTTCCAACAAATGAAAGCAGCAGTTCTCTAATAGTAAACTTCACAATTTATTTAAAAAACGAAACATACACAAACAACGGTTAAGCGCTTTCACTGTACACAACACAGGTTTCATCAGAACTGACTTACATTTTGATTTAGTCCAGTTTAAATTACTTTTTTGGCGCCAAACAGAGCTCACAAATTTAAAGGCACAATGTACCAAAATGGTCTATCTGCATGTTACTAAATACATAATATCCGAATTCATAAAAGCTGATCAATTCATTCTATAAATGTAAAACTTCTTAAAATATAAACAATAAATAAGAAATAAAATAAAATATGAAATAATAAAACAAAACACACTACCACTGTAATGAACAAAGGGTCTCAAAGTCAAATGATTTTTTACGCGTTTCGTCCACTTTTAATTCCTATGAACTTCTTCAGAAAATAAATACTCATATTACAGAAGATTTAAATAGTCCCACTATGTCCCACATGATCCAAAAAAGCCAATCAGGTGTACCTGACTTTAAATACATGCTTAAAGACATATATACAAATGTCAATAGTTAATGACAACTGATTAATATAACAATTCAAAATATCAAAAACCTTATGTACTTCATTTTAAAAAATTGTTTAAAACATTTTTTAAAAAATAAAAATGAATTGATATCAATTATCAAAATATATATACATGTGTCCCTTAATAAGGTCTTTGTGCCTGTAAAAAGCACTTGATGTTAATCGCTTCATTCAACCCAGGATCTTTGTCTGCGTTTAACAGAATCTGCCATATAGCTTCCTTACATTCCAATTTTACTTTATAATTACCACTAAATACATCATCTTTAACTTTTTCTAATACTGAAAAAGTAAATTTCTTGAAATCAACACAAACACCTGCGTGCTTTGCTAGGGCGTTTGTCGAATCCTTGTTTTTGATGGCTAACAAGTGCTCGTAAATACGTTTATTTAATGTTCTGATAGTTTTACCAATGTAGAAATGTTCACAAGAATTAAATAGGGCAACATACACCACATTTTTAGTTCTACAAGTGTGGTGCCCCTTAATAAAAAATTATTTTCTTAAATGTTTAGAGAAAACTGAACTAGTGCCGGAAATATGTCTACATTGTTTACAACTTTGGCAAGGGAAAGTACCATCAGTTAATCTATCAGTAACACTAGATGGTTCTTTTTCCAAAATCATTTTCAAATTCTTCGTCTTTTTGTATGTAAATAAGGGTAACTTCCCTATTATTGAACTCAAATCCTTATCCCCCAAAATGACCTTCCAATTCTCAGTAATGATCTTTCTAATAAAGGCCATCTCATCAGTAATGGGAATAGGGAAAGCTAACCTAAAAATAGGATCAACTTTGTCAATTTTAGAAATTGTGTCTCCATTAGTGGACTTATACAGTATTGGAATAGCGTTATTACCTCTTAGAGACAATACTTCTTGAAATATACTGTTTAGCCACAAATCTTTGTATCCCCTATCAACAAAAAAACTTTTTAACTTGTTTGCCTCTTCCAAAAAACTGGCTTCACTAGTAGTGAGCCGACTCAACCTGATGAATTGCCCCTTCACAACTCCACGCTTCATGAAGGTAGGGTGCAAACTATCAAAATGTAGGTATTGATTTGTGAAACTTGATTTTCTATAAATACTACTTTCAAATTGACTGGATTCAACATTATAACTCAAATGTAAATCTAGATAATCCAAAGTCTCACCAAAAAATCCTACAGTGAATTTCAAGAAATCAGTAGAATGATTTAAATGTTCAACAAAATTGTTAAATGAACTGTGGTCACCTTTCCATAGAATAAATAAATCATCAATGTAACGTCTATAGAAAAGAAGATGTCTAGACAGTGGATGTGTCTCCAAAAAAAGTAACTCCCACATGGCCATCACTAAGTTGGCAAAACTCGGTGCCACTCGTGAACCCATAGCTATACCTGTAGTTTGCTTGTACTGTATACCTTCAAACTTGAAAAAATTGTTGTCAAGAACTACCTCCATTAAACAACAAACTGTATTAACCTTGTCATTACTCAAATCTGTGTGAACTGACAAATATTCTCTTAATAATTCAACCCCTTTTATTTGGTCAATACAAGTGTACAGAGATACAACATCTAATGATGCAAAATAAAAAGAAACACCTTGAGTTGGAACTGTGTTTAAAAGTTCCAAAAGATGCCACGAGTCCCTTAAATAAAATTTCGTCTTCTGTACTATGGGGTTTAAAATGTTGTCTAACCATATAGAAATTGTCTCGGTTTTAGAAAAACCTGCAGAGACTATAGGTCTAAAAGGTAATTTGTCAGTCATTTTGTGTAATTTTGGTATACCAAACAGACAGGCTAGTTTGGGGTATTCGGTGAACAAACAATCATATTCTGAATAAGTGATGTTACCTTGACTCAATAAGTCAAATAATACGGTATCAACCTTTAGAAAACTTTTTTCAATGTCTTTGCTAGTTACTACTTTGTAACTAACATCGTCTTCTAATAAAGCTCTCATAGCTTCAACATAATCAGTGACTTTCATGATAACTAAAGTACCACCTTTGTCAGATTTCATGACTCTAAGGTGTCTATTTTTAGTCAAAAAATCAAGAGCCTCAACTTCAGAACTGGACAAATTAGGAATTGTACTATGATTAATTCCCATTTTCCTAAATTCTTCCTCACAAATCCTACCAAAAACATTTAAGGTAGAATTTAGTAAGGGATTGAATGTACTTTTCTTGTTACACCCACCATCTACTACTACTTTGTCAATGATGCCATCAAAAATAAATCTCAAGTTTAATTTCCTCAAATATAACCTGAAATCTATTATTAACTTTGTAATATTAACATGATTGGACGGAATGAAAGAAAGTCCTTTTCTTAGCAAAGAAAGAACTTCACTAGGCAAAGTCTCTTCCGTTAAGTTACAGACCTTGATGTCATAACTTAATTCCTTCTCTTGTTTTTCCCTTTTGCCTTGCTTCTGGTCTGTACCTTGCCTGACCATCTCGGCATTTTCTTGTTTCCGTTTTTGTCCACTACAAAAGGACTAGCTTTGCTGTTAGTGGAAACAACCTGTGAATAAGAAGTGTTAGCTGAAAAATTAGAATCAGACCTACTATTGTTAACATTAGTGACACAAAAACCTGCATCAGTCCGAATGGAATTAATAACTGATCCGTTAGTATCAGTGTCACTGTTAACCTGACTTTCAGTCTCTTGTGTCGGTGTTTCAGATGCACTTGAATTAGTAACTGAAGACACACCATTATTCTTACCCTTTATATGCTTCAAAGGGTAAGCTGTGTTAGTTTTATAAGCCATTTGGTCCCTATTCAGTTTCTTGCACTTTCTTTCAACTATTGATGCTCTATATCTGTCTATTTTAGCGTTGATACTCGAATACAAAGTAATGTTGTCTCCAAATACTTTGGACACTCTTATTTTAGTGTCCAAAGCCATAGCTTTGTCTTTCAATACAGAAAGTTTGAGTTTGTAATGTTCTATCAAGGCGTTCATGAACACCAAACCAGTGTCATTAAACAAATTCACTAACTGAATATAGAGCGAGTCTCCGTAAGAAACAAAATTAGGAAACTTAAATGTTCTCAGTCCAAATGGAACACATTTCAATTTGATGTTTTCCTCAAGATAAAACACTTCTAATTGCAGTGAAACACACTTTAAACACACTCTTTCAAGTTCTCGTATTTCGTTTTTAAACACTACAACTTCACCGAGAGAGTCACCATTGGTGGATTCACTTACTTTATCGTTGTTATTCGCTTGTACCATACTGGAAAAAGGATTTTCCGTCAGTTTGAAAGTCTGTTCGCTAGCATTTTCTTTTAATCCAGAAACGGCACAAAAAGTTACAGTACTTCTTGCACCTTTGCCGTCGTTGACACCATTTACGTTCCCACTTGGTGCAGACACATCAACGCAAACCTCTTTGGGTGACGTGGACCTCGGATCAGCTTTGCTATTGGAAGAACCTACTTCCACGTTTCGACCTGGGTTTGAAAAAAGAATCTTGGGACTTGTATTGCTCACACTTACTTCCATCTGCCGGGCCATCATCTCGGACACCACTTCTTTAATGGTAGACACAATAAAATCACTGAGACTCATCCCCGACTCCGGAAACGAATAAGTGCTCAAATCTAATAAAACGTTTTGACTTGAATCAACCCCTGCCATACCAGTGGAAGCACAAATAGAAAACTCTGAAAAACTGAATATAAACTTTAGAACTTGAAAAGAAAACACACTACCACTGTAATGAACAAAGGGTCTCAAAGTCAAATGATTTTTTGCGCGTTTCGTCCACTTTTAATTCCTATGAACTTCTTCAGAAAATAAATACTCATATTACAGAAGATTTAAATAGTCCCACTACGTCCCACATGATCCAAAAAAGCCAATCAGGTGTACCTGAAATAATAAAATCAGACATATATAAATAATTTGCTCAAATCCATATCATAGTACTTTAAAAATCAATTATATATATATATATATATATATATATATATATATATGTTAAAAATATTGAAAATGTAACAGTATGTTAAACTATATATGAATATATATTAACTGTGTATAAAAATACATATATAAATTTTTACCATATATTCATTATTAATATATAAAAATATTACATCATATGTTAGTTGTTTAAAATATTTAAAATATATATTTTTATATTTAAACTATGTTAACAATGAGACGACTTACATAAGTAGAGGTTTAATTGAAATATTATCATTCAGACCGGGAGTTGAAGAGGCATCCGTGAATAATTGCCACCACATTTCACGGTAAGATAAGTGCCCTTTAAAATCACCACCCCTAGGGCCTGACTTAATAGTATCTATAATACCAAAAGTGAACCGATGATCGGAACCATACTGATTGATATGTCTATACAAAGCATTCTTATCATCTCCCTTTTTAATACAATACATATGGTCATAGATACGTTTATTAAACTGCCTCTCAGTTTTCTCAATATAGAAAGCTGAACATTTTACACATGATGCGATATACACCACAAACCTCGTTTTACAATTTCTATGTCTAAATTTAATATAAGACCTAGATGTATTGTCTAACCTCACTACTTCTTCGGTGTAAATCAAATAACACCAATTACAACTACCACATTTATGTGTATGTGTAACTTTATTACTTATTACTATCGGTCCCTTTTCTAAAATTCTTTTTATATTGGGACCCATTTTATTTACAAAATAAGGCTTATTACCAACTATATCTGACACATATGTATCTGTCTGAATGATATTCCAATTGTTATTTAAAATCTCTTTAACCTTATGTATATGTGGCCCATACTCCAGTATGCATGCTCTACTTAAATCAGTAGACTTAGGGGTACAATTAAATATTTGGTTACTATTGCAAGAATTTCTATATGGTACGCCTAATAATGGGATATATTTAGTCCCCCATCCCTTGGCTACTTGATTTTTTACTTTGTCCATCATTTTCACATCATAACCTCTATCTTTAAATAACTTAGT
Organism: Protopterus annectens; assembly: GCF_019279795.1. Classification (NCBI taxonomy): domain Eukaryota; kingdom Metazoa; phylum Chordata; order Ceratodontiformes; family Protopteridae; genus Protopterus; species Protopterus annectens. Next base: position 612,770,590 of record NC_056746.1, on the reverse strand, counting down.
AATATATGTTACCTCCTCCAACATATCACTGTATAACGAAGTCATTCTTAATGCTCGGACTAATTGTCCCTTATATATATTTCTCATCAAACGTTTTGGATGATTACTAGAAAATTCTAGGTAACTATTAGAGAAGGTAGATTTCCTGTGTATTCGTGATGAAAACTGAGTATTATCTTTGTATATAAAAGTATCAAAATAAGCTAGACCTGCCTGACTATGAGAACAAGTGAATTTAAGAAATGTACTACTCAAATTGATGTAGTCCAAAAATTGATCCAAACTCTTTTCATTACCTTGCCATAAAATATAAATGTCATCCAGGAAATGAGAGTAATATTTAATATTTTTATAATATTCACTTTGAAGAATAATCGATTCTTCCCAGTCAAGCATGACTAGGTTAGCAAACACCGGGGCGCAAGCAGCACCCATTGCAACGCCCCTTTTCTGTCTAAAAATTTTGCCTTCAAAGTAAATATAATTATGTTCGAGTACTATACTTATCATCTCCATGATGAGACAAATCGTATCCCATTTGTGGTCAACATATTTCCTCATACTTCTAACAAAAGCTTCAAGACCCTCGTCTTTCGGAATACAAGAATACAGATCGATAACATCAATAGTGACAAATCTTACACTTTCATTGAAGGCATCTGTGGGATATTGGGACAAAAACTCCCAAGAGTCTTTCACTAAATGAGGGATTTTTTCATAAACAGATTTTAACATCATGTCGATAGCCGCCCCTAAAGGAAAAGTTTTAGATCTACTGCCAGAGACAATAGGTCTAAACGGTGGGTCTTCGATACTCTTATGAATCTTTGGTATACCTACAAAGGTTGCTATCACTGGATGTTCTACTGTTAAATAATTGTAAGTATCCATAGTGATACGTTTGTCAATTAAGAATTCTTCAATATGTAAATTAATCCTCCTATATGCTAAATTCACCTCATTTAATGATACCACTTCATAATTATCTGTAGAATGTAAAATATCAGAAATCTTAGAAGAATAAGTCAACTGGTCATACAAAACAATACCTCCTCCTTTGTCCGGCTTCATTACACGTATTGTTCTATCATTTCTTAACTCATTTAGAATTTTTTCTTCATCGTCAGATAAGTTACTTTTAATTTTTTTACCCCTAAGAGTATTATTCAACTGATACAGTTGTTTGATTACAGACTTCTCAAACACTGCTATAGTAGGATGATTAACTGGTATGAACGTACTCTTCTTTTTCAAGGTACTAGGACCATTGTATATATTTTGTCCATTCTCTTGCTTGTTGTTAAACATAACAGCTAAATTTAATTTCCTAGTATATAATTTAACTTGACTGATGTTGTCTACCAGTTTAAAATTAGTAGTAGGAATAAATTTTAATCCTTTAGAAAACAAATTGAAATGGGATACATTTAATTCTACATCCGTGTAATTATAAATATTAAATTGCTTATAACTATTAATAACTCCTACCGTAGTAAAATTTGATCTACTATCTATAATTTCATCTTTTCTCATAGAGTTATGATCTATATTCTCATTGGTCATTAATATACAATTCTTCATCAATGGTATTGTTGAAATTTTTTCCAATTCCCTCCCCATTTCCAATTTCTTGTCTTGTCTATCTGTTTGTTTTTCCAAAAAGGTGAATTCCGCTCAGTCTGATCAACTACATCCCTTTTTTTATAATTATTATAATCATACCCATCCTGCATGATATAATTCCATCGATAGGCAGTACCATTCTTGTATTGTTGGATATCTCCATTCATTTTATTACTCTTCCTCTCAAAGGCTTTTTTGGCATTAGATTCAGCCACATTAAATTGTTTTATATATAATCTTTCCCACTGTGCAAATAATAAATCTTTTAAAATCACTTAATTTAATTTTTCAACTTCTTGCATACACTTAATTAATTTTTCATCATTGAATTTTATCAACAATTTCATATAACCGATACCACAACTGTCAAAAAACAAATTAAAATCATTAATAATATTATCATTAATATCAATTCCCATGGGGTACTTAGAACCTTAAGCCCTTGGGTATGATACTAGATTTAATACATTTACTCAGATATGCATTGTCTAATTTCAGTGAATTAATCAGATTAAGTTTCTTTCCAAACATATAAATAATGTCCTTTAACGATACTTTAGGTACAAAATTATCAAGTACATCATCATGCACTTTGTCCTGGTCAAATTCACAGACCTTGTTCAAAAATAGTCTCAACTTATTAATATTACCACTTTGGTCAATATTGTCCATTCGAAAGCTATTTTGTGTGTTACCGATATCGTTGTCATTTCCAGTATCAGTCACAGTATGGGCATAGGTCCTCACCGGTATCTTCCTCTTCAGTTTAGTACCTATCCTTTTAACCTCATCATCGGTAAAAGAAAAATCAAAAGTATAGTCCAAAAACCAACTCTACTACTGTTTCTATATTCATTAACATGTAACCTGGAAGGCAAATCAATAGTATTAACAACTTCTCTACTATCACGTTGCCCATTCGGACTGCTAGAAAGTTTCACTGTACTGTCCAAAGAATTATCGTTTTTCCCAGCTAAACAATTCATGCTTAGGTTCTCACTGTTAACATCAAGTACCATAGGAAACTTCTCAAAAGAATCCTGTCGTTGAGAAGTATTGAATGAACTGGTAGTCTTTCTACTATCATCCACACATTGTCGTTTAGCCTGCCTTAGCAAGTCACTTATATTAACTTTGTCCTTGCCCTTATCGGATGTACCAGGTAGTACACCATTAGTTAAAAGTGACGTGAGTCTCTGTAATTCAATTTTTAAATCAAGTAATTCGGTTTGCAACTGCTGCATAGATAGACTTTGTACCTTTGGTGAAGACTGTCCAGATTCCCGATCAGATTCCTTAGCTGATAACGACAATACCCAAAAACAGCGTTCGCTCCAACAAGTAACCAAAAACCAAACGACAACAGCTAACTCCACAGGCTATGTAATCTTGAGAAACCAATAACTCCTTCTTTAGATACAAAACCAAGGTAACTTCCAACAAATGAAAGCAGCAGTTCTCTAATAGTAAACTCCACAATCTATTTAAAAAACGAAACATACACAAACAACGGTTAAGCGTTTTCACCTGTACATAACACAGGCTTCATCAGAGCTGACTTACATTTTGATTTAGTCCAGTTTAAATTACTTTTTTGGCGCCAAACAGAGCTCACAAATTTAAAGGCACAATGTACCAAAATGGTCTATCTGCATGTTACTAAATACATAATATCCAAATTCATAAAAGCTGATCAATTCATTCTATAAATGTAAAACTTCTTAAAATATAAACAATAAATAAGAAATAAGAAATAAATTAAAATATGAAATGATAAAATCAGACATATTTAAATAATTTGCTCAAATGCATATCATAGTACTTTAAAATCAATTATATATATATATATATATATATATATATATATATATATATATATATGGTAAAATATTGAAAATGTAACAGTATGTTAAAGTATATATGAATATATATTAAATGTGTATAAAAATACATATATAAATGTTTACCATATATTCATTATTAATATATAAAAATATTACATCATATGTTAGTTGTTTAAAATAGTTAAAATATATATTTTTATATTTAAACTATGTTAACAATGAGATGACTTACATAAGTAGAGGTTTAATTGAAATATTATCATTCAGATCGGGAGTTGAAGAGGCATCCGTGAATAATTGCCACCACATTTCATGGTAAGATAAGTGCCCTTTACAATCACCACTCCTAGGGTCTGACTTAATAATATCTATAATACCAAAAGTGAACTGATGATCGGAACCATACTGACTGATATGTCTATACAAAGCGTTCTTATCATCTCCCTTTTTAATACAATACATATGGTCATAGATACGTTTATTAAACTGCATCTCAGTTTTCCCAATATAGAAAGCTGAACATTTTACACATAAAGCGATGTACACCACAAACCTTGTTTTACAATTTCCATGTCTAAATTTAATATAAGACCTAGATGTATTGTCTAACCTCACTACTTCTTCGGTGTTAATCAAATAACACCAATTACAACTACCACATTTATGTGTATGTGTAACTTTATTACTTATTACTATTGGTCTTTTTTCTAAAATTCTTTTTATATTGGGACCCATTTTATTTACAAAATAAGGCTTATTACCAGCTATGTCTGACACATATGTATCTGTCTGAATGATATTCCAATTTTTATTTAAAATCTCTTTAACTGTATGTATATGTGGCCCATACTCCAGTATGCATGCTCTACTTAAATCAGTAGACTTAGGGGTACAATTAATATTCGGTTACTATTGCAAGAATTTCTATATGGTATGCCTAATAACGGGATATATTTAGTCCCCCATCCCTTGACTACTTGTTTTTTTACTTTGTCCATCATTTTCACATCATAACCTCTATCTTTAAATAACTTAGTAATATATGTTACCTCCTCCAACATATCACTGTATAACAAAGTCATTCTTAATGCTCGGACTAATTGTCCCTTATATATATTTCTCATCAAACTTTTTGGATGATTACTAGAAAATTCTAGGTAACTATTAGAGAAGGTAGATTTCCTGTGTATTCGTGATGAAAACTGAGTATTATCTTTGTATATAAAAGTATCTAAATAAGCTAGACCTGCCTGACTATGAGAACAAGTGAATTTAAGAAATGTACTACTCAAATTGATGTAGTCCAAAAATTGATCCAAACTCTTTTCATTACCTTGCCATAAAATATAAATGTCATCCAGGAAATGAGAGTAATATTTAATATTTTTATAATATTCACTTTGAAAAATAATCGATTCTTCCCAGTCAAGCATGACTAGGTTAGCAAACACCGTGGAGCAAGCAGCACCCATTGCAACGCCCCTTTTCTGTCTAAAAATTTCGCCTTCAAAGTAAATATAATTATTTTTGAGTACTATACTCATCACCTCCATGATGAGACAAATCGTATCCCATTCGTGGTCAACATATTTCCTCATACTTCTAACGAAAGCTTCAAGACCCTCGTCTTTCGGAATACAAGAATACAGATCAATAACATCAATAGTGACAAATCTTACACTTTCATTGAAGGCATCTGTGGGATATTGGGACAAAAACTCCCAAGAGTCATTCACTAAATGAGGGATTTTTTCATAAATAGATTTTAACATCATGTCGATAGCCGCCCCTAAAGGAAAAGTTTTAGCTCTACTGCCAGAGACAATAGGTCTAAACGGTGGGTCCTCGATACTCTTATGAATCTTTGGTATACCTACTAAGGTTATCACTGGATGTTCTACTGTTAAATAATTGTAAGTATCCATAGTGATACATTTGTCAATTAAGAATTCTTCAATATGTAAATTAATCCTCCTATATGCTAAATTTACCTCATGTAATGATACCACTTCATAATTATCTGCAGAATGTAAAATATCAGAAATCTTAGAAGAATAAGTCAACTGGTCATATGAAACAATACCTCCTCCTTTGTCCGGCTTCATTACACGTATTGTTCTGTCATTTCTTAACTCATTTAGAATTTTTTCTTCATCGTCAGATAAGTTACTTTTAATTTTTTTACCCCTAAGAGTATTATTCAACTGATACAGTTGTTTGATTACAGACTTCTCAAACACTGCTATAGTAGGATGATTATCTGGTATGAACGTACTCTTCTTTTTCAAGGTACTAGGACCTTTGTATATATTTTGTCCATTCTCTTGCTTGTTGTTAAACATAACAGCTAAATTTAATTTCCTAGTATATAATTTAACTTGACTGATGTTGTCTACCAGTTTAAAATTAGTAGTAGGAATAAATTTTAATCCTTTAGAAAACAAATTGAAATGGGATACATTTAATTCTACATCCGTATAATTATAAATATTAAATTGCTTATAACTATTAATAACTCCTACCATAGTAAAATTTGATCTACTATCTATAATTTCATCTTCTCTCATAGAGTTATGATCTATATTCTCATTGGTCATTAATATACAATTCTTTGTCAATGGTATTGTTGAAATTTTTTCCAGTTCCCTCCCCATTTCCAATCTCTTGACTTGTCTATCTGTTTGTTTTTCCAAAAATGTGAATTCTGCTCAGTCTGATCAACTACATCCCTCTTTTTTGTAATTATTATAATCATACCCATCCTGCATGATATAATTCCATCGATAGGCAGTACCATTCTTGTATTGTTGGATATCTCTCTTCCCAATATAAAAAGAATTTTAGAAAAGGGACCAATAGTAATAAGTAATAAAGTTACACATACACATAAATGTAGTAGTTGTAATTGGTGTTATTTGATTAACACCAAAGAAGTAGTGAGGTTAGACAATACATCTAGGTCTTATATTAAATTTAAACATGGAAATTGTAAAACAAGGTTTGTGGTGTACATCACATTATGTGTAGAATGTTCAGCTTTCTATATTGGGAAAACTGAGATGCAGTTTAATAAACTTATCTATGACCATATGTATTGTATTAAAAGGGGAGATGATAAGAACGCTTTGTATAGACATATCAATCAGTATGGTTCCGATCATCGGTTCACTTTTGGTATTATAGATATTATTAAGTCATACCCTAGGAGTGGTGATTGTAAAGGGCACTTATCTTACCGTGAAATGTGGTGGCAATTATTCACGGATGCCTCTTCAACTCCCGGTCTGAATGATAATATTTCAATTAAACCTCTATTATGTAAGTCATCTCATTGTTAACATAGTTTAAATATAAAAATATATATTTTAAATATTTTAAACAACTAACATATGATGTAATATTCTTATATATTAATAATGAATATATGGTAAAAATTTATATATGTATTTTTATACACAGTTAATATATATTCATATATAGTTTAACATACTGTTACATTTTCAATATTTTAACATATATATATATATATAATTGATTTTTAAAGTACTATGATATGCATTTGAGCAAATTATTTATATATGTCTGATTTTATTATTCCATATTTTATTTTATTTCTTATTTCTTATTTATTGTTTATATTTTAAGAAGTTTTACATTTATAGAATGAATTGATCAGCTTTTATGAATTTGGATATTATGTATTTAGTAACATGCAGATAGACCATTTTGGTACATTGTGCCTTTAAATTTGTGAGCTCTGTTTGGCGCCAAAAAAGTAATTTAAACTGGACTAAATCAAAATGTAAGTCAGTTCTGATGAAGCATGTGTTGTGTACAGGTGAAAGTGCTTAACCGTTGTTTGTGTATGTTTCGTTTTTTAAATAAATTGTGGAGTTTACTATTAGAGAACTGCTGCTTTTGTTTGTTGGAAGTTACCTTGGTTTTATATCTAAAGAAGGAGTTATCGGTTTCTCAAGATTACATAGCCTGTGGCGTTAGCTGTTGCCGTTTGTTTTTTGGTAACTCATTAACAAAGACATTGGGAACCTCCAAACACTTGACCCAACCCAGTTCGGCTTTGTTAAGGGCAGATCATGCCTACTAAACCTGGTTGACTTCTTCAAGACAGTCACCAAGGCCATAGATGAGGGGAAGGTAGTTCACACAGCCTACCTTGACCTCGCCAAGGCTTTTGACACCATTCCCCACTCGGGAATTATAGAAAAACTCACCAGCCTGAACATAAACCCCTACGTCATGAGATGGGTTGCCAACTGTCTTACAGACAGAACTCACATGGTAAAAATAGAGGGCTCCAGGTCTGACTCTAAACCAGTCACAAGTGGTGTCCCACAAGGCTCAGTCCTGGGACCCCTACTGTTTGTCATATACTTCTCAGAAGTACAGGAAAACACAGGAGGACTATGGCTAGCCAAGTTCTCTGATAACTGCAAACTGGGAGCCATAACTGACTCTCCAGCTGACATGAACATTCTCCAAAAGGACCTTACTGAGATGGACACCTGGTGTCAAAGTCATGGTCTCAAGCTAAATGCCAAAAAATGCATAGGCATCCCGTTTGGGAAAAACAAAACACCCATGAATTACCACATAGGTGGCAGCCCCCTTAATACAGAAGAGGTAATAAGAGATCTGGAGACCCAGGTAGATAGTAATCTCTCCTTTGACAATCGTATTGCCAAAGTAGTTAGAAAATCCTTCTGTGTAGCCCATCTAATTACTAAAGGGTTTGCATCTAGAAATATAGAGGTTATAGTGCCCCTCTACTCATCACTCATCAGACCCATCATAGAGTACAATGCCCCATTTGGGATGTACCTCACAAGACACTTCCAACAGCTGGAAAGACCACAAAAGAACTCACCAAGAGGATTACTGGCCTCAAACATATGTCCTATGCAGCTCGACTGGAAAAACTCCAGTTGTACTCAGTCACATATCGCTTACTCAGAGGTGATCTCTGCCTGGCTTACAAAGCCATGTCCAACTCAGAACTGATGGACATGCTCCACCTAAAGAAATCCAAGTCACTGCGAGCCACTCACTCTAGTGAGCTAAACCTCGCCACAACAATAAATAGAACATGCTGAAGAGATAGATTCCTGTCACAGAGACTTCACATGCTTTGAAACAAAATTCCTAGCTACATTAGGCAGAGCCCCTCACTAACACTCTTCAAGAGAAACTTTGACGAGTGGATGGGTAACAGAAAATACACCCCTGGGATCACTTCATTGGCTCTTCTTGACAGAGACTCAGTTAATTAATCAATGGGGTGGCAAAAGCGGACACACTCTGGCTAGGCTTATAAATGCCCTCAGGCAGATAGCCTAGTACCTACCTATGAACCTATGAACATGGTAAGCAAAACCACTACTAAGAAATGCGTAGCAGTGAGCAAAAAAAATGGTTTAAAGCAACATAACATCCATTAACAGGGAAAATACAGTGTATCAGTGAGATATAAAGCAACTTCACATGCTTAATTACAAAAAGAAATATGCAAGGTAGATGTCAATTTAAAAAACAGAGACAGTACACTTCACCCATATGGGTATTCCAATTCAGCATCAAAAATTTCAGCAGTAAGATAATTAAGCAAATGACCAAAGAAAAAGCATTGGTATTTGGTTGAACAGCATTTGACTTTAGATTAAGTATTGAAAACAGCTTAGCGACTCATTTTGAATAATTATATACAGGGTATGAGCCAGTGCCACAGTAATGCGGTAAGCAAAACCACTACTAAGAAATGCATAGCAGTGAGCAAAATAAATGGTTTAAAAAAACATAACACACATTAACAGTGAAATCTTGCAACATATAAAGCCATGAGGCACTTATTCAACAAAACTGTAAAAAGTTGCTAGGAAATGCATAACAGTAAAACATATGAAATGACGTGGATATTTAAAGCAGCATAACACAAATTAACAGTGAAACCTTGTAACATAAAGCCAAAAAGCAAATGTTGAACAGAACTGTATTAGATGGATATACTTACTGGCAGGCACATGACACAGGAGACTGGGGATACGACTAGACGCCAAGGAACGAGCTTTAAAAATGGTGCCGCTGATACGGACACCTAATTATAAATTTCTGCCAGTTAGGGAAGTGGGGAGAGAGCAACAAGTGTTCTGTGTGTTCTGCGGGAGATAGTGTAGCTGCGGTGGTACAGTGGTTGCATTGTTGCCTCACAGCAAGAGGTTCTCCTGTTCGATTCTCGGCTGGGGTGTCTTCTGTGTGGAGTCTGCATGTCCTCCCTGTGGTCGAGTGGTCTCTGAAAGACATGTGTGAATGAGCATGCCTTTGCTGAAGGTTGGGCATCGGGCTGGCAACTCGGCACCATAAAAATCTACTGCCAGTCATTAGCAGACCAGAGTTCTGCTGTGGTGACCCCTAACCGGAAAAAGCAGAAAAGACAAACAAACAGTACTAATATCTGCCCCGTTTGTTACTGAGGTAGGAAGCTGAAAGGAAAAACAACCAGAAACAGTACTGGGCTAGTGAGGCTAAGGTGAGTTTATAGTGCTTTTCCTATCAATGTTCTTCAGGCTTAGTAGGTAACAGGAAAAACTAATTGAATTGGAGCACAAAACTAATTATTTGGAACTGTGTGCCTGAGCAGACAGGGCTGACAGGGCCAGTAGGCAATACAGCAGTCCAGAAAGTAAAGTAGTTAAATTGTGTAGTTCACTTTAGGTTACAGCAGTTGAGTGGGCATGTACCCGTTTAGGTAAAAACAAAATATCCACCTGCTCATAGGTGTGCTAGGGTTGAAATTACTTAAGGTACACTGCCCTCTGCTGACTAAAGAAAGGAACAGCATGTGTATGCCTGTTGAAATAAGAAGGCTGAGAAAGTGTGAGAGCCAGTATTTAAGAGTACAAATCAAATACAGTGTAGGGGCCAGTATAAAGAATACAAGTTCAATACAGTGCAGGAAATGCAGTATAATGTAGGATTGCACTTACTCTTAGAAAGTCCGGGAAATGTCTGTCCATGAAGGCTGGAGGGAGGATTAAGCAGGTCTCAGAGTGTTGGGGTCTACAGTAGATGGGAATGATGTAGTAGAAAGTAGGGGCAGGTCGGTTAGAAATGGTTGACTGTCCGAAGCTGCAGAGACATGAGAAAGTGAGAAAAAAAATACAGGTTAAATATAAACAAAAGCAGAGAAAATGAAGGCGCATAAGCACAGAAACAACTAGGTGGAAACAAGGCAAGAGTACACAGAAGTAGAAGAGAGCTGGGAACTGAAGTAAGGTGTGTAAAGAGTACAGGGGAGAGTAACTTACAAAGATTTGGAAAGACAGCTAAGAGAGGAACACTAATAGTGGGGAAATACAGTGTATCAGCGAGATATAAAGCAACTACACATGCATAATTACAAAAAGAAATATACAAGGTAGATGTTAATTTAAAAAACAGAGACCAGTACACTTCATCAATATGGATATTGCAATTCAGCAAACATGGAAAACTTCAGCAGTAAGATAATTAAGCAAATGAGCAAAGAATACAGCATTGGCATTTGGTTTAACAGCATTAGACTTTAGATTAACTAATTAAAACAGCTTAGTGACTCATTTTGAAGAATTATACACAGGCCCCAGGTTTCATTAAGCTCAGTGCAGGAATAGTGCTATTCCTGCATGGAGCAGATTGTGGCTGTGTAGAGCATCAGTGCACCTTGCATGTTAATGAAGGTGAGCTGCTGTATGATCTACATGGGCACGATCCATGTACAAGTGCAGGGGCCATGTCTGTGCAGTGCACGGACACTAAACATGACCCCTGCACTCAGAATGTGCCGTATGGCAATTCCTAAGCTGTACTGGCATAATATTAGAATGTAGCTCTAATATTATGCCAGTATTTCAGTATCAGTACACACTGAAATGTAAAATAAATCATTTCAGTGTTCATGAATACTGAAGTAAAACCGGCAAACAGGAAAGCAAAACAGGAGGTGTGTCACAGCTTCTGTGACACACCTCCTGTATTGCTAAGGCACCATATGGCACTTTGGCATTCTGCAGAAGCAGGACATGTGTACAAACGTACACTGTACCTTTCAACTGTACAGATTTTTACAGAATGTCCAGATCTGCATACCTCTCATCCTCTTAATGCCAGAAATCTGGACCAAGCTCGACAAAATGGGGGGACAAATAGGGACATATATTAAATATTGCCCTAGTAAGCTAAGGTGCTAGAGAGTAACAGGGTTTGTTTTAACATTCTGAAGTATTTGAAGTCGGAAACTCAAATGTCATGTCATCCTGAGATCATCCCAGTGATGTGACAGGAAAAAAAGAGGAACAGGTCAAAAATATGAGCCAAAAATGTGAACATTCTGTGAAAATATGTACATTTGAGAGGTATGCAGATTTGTGCCGCAAATTCATGGTCCACAATCCAGAACATGATGGTGATCTGGCAAATTAGTGGAAAAGCGTTAGCACTGAAGTAGAAAATAATAAGACATTTGAGTTCCAGACATCATACCCTTCAGAAAAGTCATGCCATATCAAAGCCTGTTAGTCTATCAACTTTCTAAGTTTGTAAGAGCAATACACATATAATCATTTAGAAAGCAATGTGCACACCCCTACAGTAAATAAAAATAAAACACATATGTAAATATTTTTTTTCTGTCCACAATAAAGTTTAAGTGTAACTGAGAGAGAGTGCACGTCAGGCTGCTATGCTCAGCCTAACTTACACATCCCACTGAGCTAAATAGAAATATATGGCCAAAATGGTGTTAATATTTTCTTATCAGTAGGTTGTGAATAATATATATATATATATATATATATATATATATATATATATATATATATATATATAGGTTCCCTGTTAGATGATTGAAGACACATTCTTTTGAATGCGTCTTGATCGAACTTGAAAGCACAAAACGGCAAAATACTGAAAGGGCATATAAGTGAATTATTTTCCTGGGAAAGAAATCTCTTGGCTGCCTTTGTTATTTTGCCATTTTCGTCACTGTAGTGCGATCTCAGAGTCGGTATATTTAAGTAGGGGTGTGTGTGCACAGCCCCCACTTTATGTAATGTTTTAAAGTTTTCTTTTCTTTTTTTTTTTTTTTCTGGAACAGGGAAAAAAAATCACAGTTCTGAGTGTTCGTGATTGTTAGCTTTCGCTTACATGGGGTCGATAAATCAGCATTCGCTTTTCTAAGCATTCACTGATTTAATATAGATCCTATACATATATAAATATATATATATATATATATATATATATATATATATATATATATATATATATATATATATATATATATATATCTGTTATCCAAGGGATTGTAGCAGGTCCAAATGTGAGGTGTCAGTGTAATAGAGATGTGAAGCCCCCATATAAGCACAAGTGTCCCATACAGCATAGCAGCATAGCCGCAAAAGAAGTGCAATGAAAGCACATAGAGGGATGTAATGGAAGGTAAACATACATATCATAATATGTCATTTATGAGGAATCAACCCCACAATGCTGATAGTCTGTAAAAGGAAAGCAGAACAATGCTAACTTGTGCTCAGCTATGCTTAGTCAGTATAAGCATTGCTGAAAAGTAAATTCTAAGCAAGAATTACCATAGCTAAGCAGATTTGCACTCTAGTAAGCAGAGCTTGTCATCTACCCATTTAAGCAGTGCTCATACCAGCTAAGCGAGTTTGTCCGGTGCTTAGCTTAGCTTAGCATATTCAAAACCATTCAATCACGGCAAATGGTGAGAAATTGGCTGTATTTAAACCATGCAGGCAGGAATACAGCTCATAACCAGTTGTAGCTCAGCACTGCAGGCACTATGGCTGGTGTTGGAGAGGGTGTGTGCTTTCAGGCACAGCTCTGGGGCATACAGGAGTACAAGGTCATGGTAGGACTCCTTGTTAAAAACCATGATGTGAGACTGCTGCTGGACCAGTACCAGGCTTTCAATACAAAGTGGAGGCCTGGGAAAGTCTCGCTCGCAATCTCACCAGTGCCACTGGCATCCCTCAGACTGGTGAGCAGGTCAGGCACCACTATGCCAACTTGAAGTGGAGGAAGAGGGAGCTCTTGGACCAGTGGGTCCAAGAAGCATGGCAGAGGAATGATGTCCCAGGTGTGTGTAAGTATTCATATCATTAACTGTTTACCAAAGTCCAGTCTGTGTATGTGATGGATAGGTGTGCATAAATGTTTCTCTATCTTCTTTACAACTCCAGTTGAGCGGGCTGTGAACCAGGAAGCATATGCAAGCAGGTTGCAAAGGCTGCATTGTGAGGCTGGTGAGTAACAATCTAGCTTGTTGTATTCATACCAAATAAATATAAAGGAGTAGAATGTCACCTTGCAGTATTAAACATGGGTATGGTTTGTACTGAATAAATCAGACAATATTACACTAATAGTCATATATAGGTTATATATAAATAAAACTGTAACTGCCTGCCAATAAAATTCAAAACCCTGGACTGGTTGTGTTTACTCTGGTATTTTATGAATTTAAATGTGTACAGGTTATGCACAGCAGCTATAGCTCTGAAAGCATTAAACAATCAAGTCTTATCTGTCAAAGTTAGTGCCTCTGTAAGACACAAAATTAACTGATATGAAATGTTTCATGCACCAAGATCTGATATCTGAATAGTAATGTTGTATTAACCATTGTTTTCCACACTGTGCTATGTCAAAAGGTATGTATAGGAATGTATGTATAAGAATGTCGTAATTACAAGGTCAGATTGTGCAACCAAGAGAGAATTAGACAGAAAACATTCAAAGAAGAGACAGTAGTTTCTCAATAGCTTGTTCTGAAAAAACAAAAACGTGTTGTATTTTTTGCATAAACAGCCACGGTTTGAATCCTGGGAGTGGTAGAAAGCTGCATGCATAATTTCACCTAGGACTTTGTGAATATGTATAGAAACAGTCAGGTATTGGTAACATAAATCTCCTCCACAGGTCTGCCAGGTAAGAGAATGTATAAAGTAGCCATAAGAAAGCTGTAGTTAT
>NC_056746.1:612741077-612751077 GCF_019279795.1 Protopterus annectens | reverse complement strand
CATTAACTGGGAAAGCTACTCATGCACCGATGCACTTGCCCATCACATTGACCTGGTCCTTACTAACATGGGCAACTGTAGCTGTACACAAATAGTCAACTCCTCCCTTGTTATATTGGACCACAAAGTAATCACTTTGGAAATCCACAGCCCTCCCAGCCCCCCTGCACATGTAACCACCATGTAACGCCTTTCCAAAGCTAACTATGGCCTCCTAAAATCAGATGTGGCTAACCTCACAGCAGCCATGCAAATGGAGACTAGTTGCATAACTGCTAAATCAAACAACAATGTTCTATGAACATGTACACAAATGCATGGATACTGCCATACCCAATAGAACCAAGACCATCACCTCCAAAAAAAGGCAGCCAATCTGGTGGTCCCTGGCCATAAAGAAATTGTACAACAGAAGGAGGGAACTGATACAGAATAAGGTGAAGTCCCAAGACTGGAAAAAAAAAACATTATCAGTCTCAATTAAAAGTTGAGATCCTTCATGAAATACTACAAAGTTAGCTGTGAAAACAGAATTGGAGCATGTAGTAAAGACAACCACAAGGCTTCATACAGTTATGTAAAGAATCTCCATGGTATAACCAACATTTGTTCTGAGCTACTAGACAATGGTACCTGATAGACTGAGCCAATAGCCAACAAATATTGCCAAAATACTAGCTGACATATTGAGTGCAAACTGTACCCCCCCAAAGGACCAATCACAATACCAGTACACTGCCAGGCACCCAGTATTACTGCTACACAGGTTAAAATACCACTGTCCAAGACCAAGAATACAGCTTCTGTGGAACCTGACAATATCCCTGGCTGTGTTTTACATGAACTACAGTGACCTGGTACCTCACCTGTGTACCCTGTTCAAACATAGCCTCACCTCAGGCTTTGTCCCTACTGAACTGTGCATTGCTACAGTCACCACTCTCCACAAAGGAGGTGCAACTACAGACCCCGGGAACTACTACACCAATTGCCTGACAAGTCTGTTATGTAAAGATATGGAATGCATCATCATGCACTTAATAAACAGAGATATTGGAATCTGCAGACTCAGGATCCCACACAGTTTACTTTTGTGAAGGGTAAGTCATACCTGCTCAATCAACCTGGTCAACTTCTTGGAGTCAGTCACCTGAGCTGTGGATGAAAGCAAGGTGGCACATACAGCCTACCTTGATCAGCCAAAGCCTTTGATAACATTCCCCACTCAAGAATCATGTAAAATCTCACCAAGCTAGGCATCAACCCCTATATCACTAGGTGGGTTGCAAACTGGGTCACAGATAGGACTCACAGTGTGGAAATAGCTGACTCCAAGTCAGGCTGCTGAGCAGTCATAATTGAAGTCCCACAGGGTTCTGTCCTGGGTCCTCTCATGTTTGATATAAACTTCTCTGAAGTCCATGTCAACATGAAGGGACTCTGGCTGACAAAGTTTGCAGACAATTGCAAGTTGGGAGCTATTATTAACTATCCAAGTAATGTTGGCATTCTACTGAAAGGCCTCACTGAGACCAATGACTGGAGTCAGAGCCATGGCCTTAAGCTCAACATCAGAAAATGTGTTGTCATCCCCTTTGGGGAAATCCCTGTTCCCATGATTTACTGCATTGATGATAGTCCCCTGAACAAAGAAGGCATTATAAGACATCTGGGTACACAGGTTGACAGCAATGTCACTTTTGACCACCACATTGCCACTGTTGTCAGAAAGTCCTTCTATGTGGCACATCTCAGTACTAACACATTAGCATCCAGGAAGGAAGAGGTCATTGTCCCCCTGTACTCTTCTTGACAGAGTGACACAGTTTGTTTCAGCATACATATTCTGATGGATGTGAGGTAGGTAAATTAAATGCATGTCCTCATTTTCTGACAACAATCATATAATCACAGTGATTTACCAGAGAAATGAGAATAATCTGTAAAACAGACCAGAAATCTAAGCAATAAACCAGGACATCCTAAAACAATCCAGCCAGTTGAGAGGTATGCTCAGAACCCCTTACTGCAATGAATCTGGACCAAGGCTGACAAAGTGGTGTGTGGAAGCCATGAAAATGGGAATATATCTGAAGTACTGGCGTAGATAAACTAACACAGTTGCTGTAGTAACACCCTCCTGTGTGCTGTAACATATATTTAGTGAAATAGCACAAGTAATTGAAATAGGAAATCTCCTATGGGTAATTACACATGTATTTGCAAATATATCAGGCACTACAGGGATGAAACAGCTCTGAAAAGCAGACACCGGTCTGAAAGTGCATACTCACAACCAATATCACCACAGTCACCATCACATATCGGTAAGTCAAGTGAACAGTAGAGTATACGAACCGTGTGAACAAATACATCATTGTTTTCCACTCACACACTAGCCCTACATATACAGTCCCAATTCTCAGTGTAGTCTGAATCCTGACCTTGGTACAGGACATGTTTCAGTCTGCTACTACAAACACATACAGCGAATAGAGCAGCAGAAACTGGAGCAGCATGCATAGTCAGATAAAGAAGGAGCCATAACACTTACATCCACCCCCTCCATACACAGCCCAAATAACATGTGTACACATGACATGTGACCACAATCCTGACAGTCTGTTAACAGTGGCCAGACATACACAGACTTCTCACATTTACAGTTCAAGACACATCTATGGCCTCTTCCCTGACATGTCTGTGGGTCTACTACATCACTGGGACGGTAGCAGGAATGAAGGCAATAAATAATGAAACTAAATATGTCTGAGCCTCATTGACATCTGAACAAAGCCTGACATCATTTGGGGACAGAGGCACGAACACAGGGGTAGATTGGACATATTGCTGTCATACATTAAGACAGTTGCAGATGTTACTGGGTTTGTTGTAACATATCCTTTATGAGGAATATGAAGTCAGTGATACCAATAGATGTGAGTATTTACTGACTGCATTTCCCAGAGTCCACAACTGATTTACCAAGGACAGCAACTGTCTGGGGAACAGACAAAACATAATAGGCAAACATGTGGCCAGTCTGTGGACAGCGTGCTAGTGGAGAGGTATGCCAGAGACATATCGCTGTCAGTCGTGAAGTCACTCACTAAATGTATGAGCACAGAAACCCTGTCAATCTCTCAATCCACCATGTGTATAACAGCACTGATGACATAGAATCTGTTCACAAATCTGGAGATAGGGTCCCCATGTTGTTTGGCTGTCTCCACATGTCCTGTTTTGTGATGTATTGCCACCTTCTGTATGTGAATCTGTAGCCCACAACCTCTGCAATGTCCCTCACGCAGGTAAGGAAAAGGGGTAAGGTCCACATTAAGGAATGTCCCATATGTTGGAATTAGCAACAATGTCCAAGCCCAGAGCGCAATACTATGTAGGCACCTACATAGTGATATGGGCTTAGCAATACCTGACATCTGCACATTTGTGTAGAGGACAGACAGAAAGTAGATAGCCAACAGGTTATGCATTGGGATGAAAGTTTTGAAAGATAGAAGTCCAAAACTGAAAGGTATGCCAGTACTACATGACAGCAGTCCTCAATGACATGTCCAAAAAACAAAGTAGTCTACAGTTAATATCATAATATCATACCAATATCCAATAGGAGATACATAAATACATACAACTCAAACACCAATAACAAGATATTCAGTACTCAGAGTGCCAGCTTTGCATGCAGGGGTGTATGGTTCAAGTACTACACTCTGCAATCTGCTTTCACTTGGAAAACACTGTTAAAAGTACTAATTTAATGATACAATATGTGTTAAATGATTTTTGTCAACCAGTGCACTGTAGCTGGTATAACATGCAAGTGTGACTGTATATAACCTGGGATACTACCCATGTATAAAACAAAAACAAAGAAAAAAGAGTGTGGTACTACCCATGTATACCCAGGTGTCCCGTACAGTATAGTCACACCCCTTGCTACTGTAATGACAGCACATAGAAGCCTATGTACAGGAAATGAAATACACTTATTAAAGATGTCATTACCCTGCTATTTTATCAGACTGGGATGTGATCAATGGTTACCAGCGGGTGAACTATGCTTAACAGGTTTAAGCATTGTTTAAATGAAAATGCTAAGCAGATTTCCGCACTGTTAAGTGAAGCCTACACAGTGTAAGCACCTATTCGTTTAACCATACATTAGCACTGCTTACTGTCACTCAAACCTGCGCAAACATATGTAAAGTTGCTCAAAATGCCCATACTAACATATGCTGCTGATAGACCACCCATAACTGGGGCAGCATGCACAGTTGGATACAAAAGGACCCATGACACTCACATCTGCCCCTCCCCCCACAGTCCAAATAAATAAGTGAACAGTACACTGCTACAAAACCATGATAGGCCATACACAATGGCCAGATATACAACAACTTCTCAGCAAAACAACTAAAATGACTGAACATAGCAAAGAGAAATTTAACTAGCTAGTAATTCACACATGTTTATTATACTCTGATGTCTTGGCTAAAGCCTTCAAGGAGTTGAACATTACAAGAAATAATCGCCTTAATCATAAGAAGCAATTAACACTTAATTACATAATTAAATACACAGCCTCAAATTACACTCCTCATTTAACCCCCTAAGGGATAAAGTATTACATTTAATATTAATACATTGTCTGTACATAACAATTCTCCTTTTATGAATGTTTAATCAAACTGAGGAACAGATTTTTCCAAAACAGTACCTTGGAGCCATCTGCTGTCCCCATAGTGAGATTTATTCAAATGTATGGCTTTAGAACTGTCATCTTTTTATCAGTAACATGTCTCACATGTTCTAACAGCCTAGTTTTAAAAGATGTGTTACTCTCCACCACATAAAATATGTTACAAGGGCATCTAAGAGCATTCTCTATACACCAACCTCTTGAATGTACAACCTTCAACATGCTTTCCAGCCTTACCCCTCAGCAGGAATGACAGCACTAAATAATGATAGACCATTATACCTATCAACCTCCTATAGACAAAGCCTGACATAACTAGTGGACAGAGGCCCAAATACATGGCCATACTTGAAATATTGCTGTTATACACTGAGAAAGTTGCTGCTGTTACAGGGCTTGTTGTAACATATTTTTTCTGAGGGATATATAATCAGAAAAGCAAATGGATGTTAGCATTTACAGATTGCAGTCAACAGAGTATGCTACTGATTTGCCAAGGACAACACTTGTCTGGGTAACAGACCAAACATAACAGGCTACCCTGTGTCCATTGTGTGGATAGCCCCACAGTTGAGCGCTATGCAGAGACAGAACTTTGTCAGACTGAAATCCATGAAGAAGTAGCATGCTCAGACAAACTCAGCTAAACTAGCAGTATTCCAAACATATAAAAGCAATACTCACATTCTGCCCCTAAGTCCTGATCCTTCTCCACCATTTACTTGGCTTGTCTCCACAAGTCTTGTTGTAAAAGGTATAACTCATACAATGCCAGGACGTCTCCCTCACAAGTAAGAGAAAGGGCCAACACCCACATGGAGTACTCAGTTAAAGGAGTGTGTTGCCATTACATTGGCTATTGGAGGAACTACACAGCTGCTCTGCATCTAGTTAGCATGTGGGGAACACCAATAGGTGCACAGGCCATCACCTGGTCATGAGCGTCACCTACAAAAGCCATGCTGCCACCTATTCAAACCAGCTCTATCCCTGTACTGCACAGAGAGGGAGAGAGAGAGAGAAACAGAGAAAACAAATAAAACATAAACTGGAAAAGAGAAAAAAAAAGGTAAGTGGAACATGTAAGCATGTAATTGAATGTAGTATTTGGCCTGTAATAATGGGAAATATGATTTGGAAGAATATATGTCCCAAGAAGACTTTCTGTGCTAATGTCCTGCTGAACAGCTGCTTTGGCCATAGCATATGGCCCTCTCTGCAGTGGGAGAGATCACAGCCATACCTCTCAACTGTACAGATCTTTGCAGAATGTCCATATTTTCACATCATAGTTTTTTGTCTGTTCCTCTTGAAATCTGTACATTTCTGGCAAATAGCTGAGGACTGAAGTCATCAAGTAATGACAAACACTTGAGTTTAAGACTCCACATCCTTAAGAATATCCACGGTAATGCAAAATGTATTATTCTACAAACCTCCTAAGTTTGTAACAGGAATATTTAAATTCTGTCCCTATTTATCCCCCCATCATTTTAGGCTTTGTCCAGTTGTGATGCTCTAAGAGGTTGTGAGGTAGGAGCACAGCTCAGAAGCCTGACTCACCCTGGGAAAGGACAGCTCATATATGACAACCACTGGGGTGTCTGTCAAACAGTTGTGGCTGTGCCACTGCTAGGCCAGTTAACGGAATGTTTGCCATATTCATGTTACCTGTGATTATGAGTATGACACGTTTGCCTTGTAAAGCTTAGAGACCAATAGAGGGCATGTGCATAGTAAAGTACTGTTGCAGATGTGTGTTGAACTGCATGTGATATATTGAATTAATAACATTCAACTGTACAGTGTTCTGCTGGACAATAAGCACATTTGTGACTGATATCTGTAGTCACATACACATATACCTGTGTTATGACAGCCAAACCATTGGCAGGTCTGTGAGTAATGACAATGTAACATAATAACCTACTTATGACTGTTGGACAACTTCCAGG
The DNA here is from genome assembly GCF_019279795.1 of Protopterus annectens. Classification (NCBI taxonomy): domain Eukaryota; kingdom Metazoa; phylum Chordata; order Ceratodontiformes; family Protopteridae; genus Protopterus; species Protopterus annectens. Next base: position 612,744,402 of record NC_056746.1, on the reverse strand, counting down.
TTATCACAAGTGATGTCAAAGCCTATTTTGCAATCAACTTACTAATGTATGGTGCAGCATTATTAATACAGTATCAATATTGATGTCCCTTTTGTCACCCATTTATGTGTGCTATTGTCCAGACATCCTGCTGTAATGGGTTGAGAAGTATGATTGAGCAACAAGACTAAATACAGTGTGCCATACTAACATAAAACAGAAATGTTTACCAGGTATCCCCTGAGCACATGTATGTATGCATATGTTCAGTTGGAAGGCACAAAACTAATCACATGGGTTTCATGCAGTCAGATACATAGGTCGTGCATGTTGCACATGTGTTTAATATCAGTGTCAGTACCTACAACAGACATAAATGTGTACAGCTACTGGTTGTTGCATTGCCCTGACAATGATATCGGTACTAGAGTAGGCATGATTATCAGGTAGTAATCGGAGAAGTGTCCATCTGTGTTATGACCCTCTGTCCATGCCTACCACTAACAGCTATATCAACACCTATATACAGTGGATATCACAAGTGTACATACCCATGTTAGAATGCCATGTTTGAAAAACAAAGGTGCTTCTAGGAAGGTGAGCAACTATTGCCAAGTGAAGATGTACCATGATGTCCAAACCAAGATGAATGAATGCTGTAACCATCTCAAGACGTGCATACATATCATATCAGTTTAAGGGTGTGCAGACTCATTCAACTTGCTTATTGTTGTTGTTTGTATTTTGGCTTTTTCCCGGTAAGGGGTTGCCACAGCGGAACTTCGGTCCGCTAATGATTGGCAGTAGATTTTTTTTTTACGAAACGCCGAGGTGCCAGCTCAACGCCCAACCTTCAATGAAGGCATGCCCATTTATGCACACATGTCTTTCGAACGCTACCCAACCGCGGGGAGGACATGCAGACTCCACACAGACAGCACTCCCAAGCCAAGCCGAGAATTGAATGGGAGAACCTCTTGCTGTGAGGTAACAATGCTACCGCTGTACCACCATGGCATAATTATTTCCATATGTTTTCACAGACCAGATTGTTATGTTTTCAATTGAATTGTACAGGCTATAGGTCACATTAAAGGTGGGAATTGTTTTGAAATGAGTTATTGTGGTGTCATGTTTCAATTGCACAGATACCAGGCATTGTAAAAGGTGTGTGTACACTTTATATCTATTGTAGCTATATGGACTCAGCAATACCTGACCTATACAACCAGCCTCCACCAAGGTAGAGTAATCCCCTGTGGTGGACAGCAACAATACACAAACCACATAATAGGTTGCTATATTGGCTGTACAGGGACACATAGGTGCAGGCAACAGCTTGGAAGCAAGTCCACTTCTATCTGAGCAAGCATGTAAGTTCACAGGTGACTTTCTGTAAGGCTGACTATGACTACAAATTAGACATATCCACACCACCAATGACAATTGCAACAGTGTCTTCACATATGTTGTCAGTCTCAGAGGCAACAACACAATTCACCATGTACTGGTGGTAAAACACACCTCATATACACATGCCATGGATATAGGCACCCTGCATCAGACAGATTAGGTGGGAACATTGCCACCCTGTCCACCCAGTTGTATAGGGTGATATACACATCAACCACACTTCTCCCCTCAGCAATGGTGAGCATGTACATATTGCCTACTGATGGCAACAACAGCAAATCTCCATGGGGCATAATAACATCACTTTCTGCCTCCTACATGAACTCAGGCATGTGCTCACTGTTCCAACACACACCATAGTCAAACACAGACCTCCCACTATCCACACACCATCCACATGGAAGATGGCCACTGTCATCCCTCTACACAGAAATGAATGGAGAATAGAGGATTATGCAATTAAGTGTCCTACATTGGGAGGAATAAGATAGCTCAGAGTCAGGAGTGTAATGTAAGCTGCTATAGCCATGATAGATTGGAGGGTTATGGTGTAGTTTGGATTATTTGCAAGTAATATCCACTGTTGATGTGCAATTTGACAACCGTATGAGGTCCTGTGACCGTTATAACTGTTTATTTCTTACAGGTAATATGCAGAGGGCTCACCTACTGGCATTCTCTGTTGGGAAAACTGCATCATCACCCACTATGTGACTGAAAATTATGCCCTGTTATTTGGATGGAGAGCACAAGATGTACAGGAGAGGACCTCCCTGTGGAATGATCTGGTCCACAGGGAAAATGATGCTGGCCTGCACAGCAGAACTTCTGAGCAGGTGTGACATCAGGCCACCAACCTCATCCGCCATGCCTGTCAATGGGCTGCTGCTGTAGCGAGGGACCAGCTAGCCACAGGTGGGGGCCCAGTCATCCAGCCCCCACTGACACCAACCAAGGAGTTCTCACCAACCTTGAGGCACCCTCCCAATGCACAAGCCATGAAGCTGAGGAAAACATTGTGAAGGTGGGTTGCACCCACATACTGGACGAGGAGCATGCAGGTAAGGCCCCAGTGCACATTACTAGAACACGGTTGCTTATGCATTTCTATCTGTATTCTATCTACATGCATATGTCAGATGAGATAGTAGGTCTTGCTGGTGTTTAGTAATGCACAGATGTGTACATCTATGGTGATGGCCAGCATATTTTGTAGTATTGGGGGTTGTACTGTTAACGTGCTGAAATGGTGCTTCCACCCTGTACCAAGGCCACATCAGTAGCTACTGATATTACCTGTCTCCCACAACTATTTAGGTCCCTTTGGTATACAACTGGGACAGCAGTCTGTAGCTGGTGAGTATGAAATTGTTTTGTTGAGGTTTTCCAATACACAGGCCATGTTAAGTCAATGCTATTTGCCATGCACTAATTTATCACACCTACCCATAATGCATGATGTACATGCTCAGTTTTGTTGGTGTTAACTGCACTGCATCACAGTGGTCACAGTGTGTGTGAATGTGTGTGTGTGTGTGTGTGTGTGTGTGTGTGTGTGTGTGTGTGTGTGTGTGTGTGTGTGTGTGTGTGTGTGTGTATGTGTGTGTGTGTAAGTAAACCATAACATACAGGTATTAATTTACATATATTGTCTTCCGATCACAGGTCGCGATGTGGGAAAGGGTCCATCCCACGGGGAAACTGATGTCACATATCTGAGGGGTATGTAAGATTCCTGCAGTATACCTCACAACCTGTCAGTGCAAGATGTGTGGACAGAGACAAACAAAATGGTGGGACAAATGGGCTACAGTAAGGACATGTATGAAACATTAGCCTTATACAGTGGATACAACAGTGTACACACACCTATTAAGATGGCACCTGTTCCTGATATATACAATGACAGACCACAGTAATACATTCCACACCT